>NC_079205.1:23560343-23680343 GCF_026745355.1 Beta vulgaris subsp. vulgaris | reverse complement strand
ATACCCCAACCCTTTCTCTCAAATAGGTTACTAATGCAATTATTAATATTTTATTCCATTTACTTTTATTTGTAATAATATATTATTTTAAAAATAGCTCGGATACCAAACTGTAATGCCCTGTAATTTATATAATTCTAATAAAAGAACATCAAATGCCAGTACCAGGATCGAACCAAATATTACATCTTTATTTATTATAGGATATAAAGAGTTTACAGGACATTACTGTCGTATTCCTAATAATAGAAATACAAGGCGAAAACAACCTAAAACATGATACTATATATTAAAAACATAAGTTAACAACATATAGTATATTAATCCTAAGTTTTTTTTGCTCACTCTTGCCCATTTCCAATACTGGTACCTGAAAACAAAACATTTTATAACAGTCAACCCAAAAGGGTCCAGTACATTCTCAATACCATGTAAAAACACCTTGCAGATAATTATATAAAATAATCAGTTATAATTGTATAAGATTATCTGGTTTAGTTTCTCCGAAAAATCTCGTGTGCACACCCCTTCAATGACGTACCTCACTCCGGATAATATTTTCAGGCCTTTGGCCTCTCCTGATACTTCCGTGTGCACACCCCTACAATGACGTACGTCACTCCATATATAATTCATTTCTCCAACACAAACCACGAACCTCCATTTTAACATCTTTCCTCCACCACGAACCTCCATTTCATTTAATCATAGTAACATCTTTATATAACCTCATTATTACCACATATGATAATCTTTTTAGAATCACCTTTGTATATAAATCATAATGTGACAAATATCATTTGCATTATAACCACATTATTTGCAAATCACAATGTACCTTTATTATTAAGTAAAACTATTTTCTACTAAAAAGATTAATATAACAACACATTGTAGCAAAATAACATTAAAAAGGGGTATTCAAGAATGTACCTGATAATATTGATGGTACGTACCCAATTTTCAACTTACTACTTTTACACTCTTCTTTCTTTTCTTTTTTGGTTCTTAAAGTACTCAACTCATGTTATTTCTGAAAAATTACCGAATAGCTTCATGCTATTTATAGTGTACGAAACTACGAATTGCGGCTTACGTACAGAATTTTACTAGTGTTTACTTTTGTTTTGTTTTCTCTGGATCACTACAGGTGCTACAATTCATCAACCCTATCTAATCTATGTAGGCTTAGGTATTTGCTTCCAAGCAAATTGACACTTTACGTAAAGAATTTTCATGTTGAACCCATTAGTAAAGGTCAAGTGTCACAAAGTTGCTAAATCTGAAACATACCAATATTGTATTTTACGTATTGTCTAAAAATGGGTAGCGATTGTCAGTCCTTAGGTAAACTTATTAGTGACGATTCTAAAGACTAAATAACGTTAGCCATTAGGTTAACCATTTATAAGTCTGGAGCATTCTAGGTTTATGTGGTACTTACTAAAAATATTACTAGATATATTTGTAAGCTCATAAACTAGTAATTGATAATTTTATTAATCTATGACCCTTAAAGTACTTTATAAACTATAATGTTAATATAAATGATATATGTATGCACATATAACTTTCCCTGAGCAAATTTTCAAAGCCAAGGAAACACATAACTTCACCTAAAATAATCATATAAACAACAAAATAACGTATATAAGATCTTAGGGACTAGTTTATCTTATACTAATACTTTAACCTTTGATCCTTTATTAATATTTTTTCTGGTTATTACAACGAATACAAAAGATCTATTAATTTTAGAGCGAAAGACGAAGCACGAGGAGGAAGTCGAAGCAGTGTTGAATGATAACTATGAAGACAAAGACAGATTAAACAAACTGTTTGATTTTCGTTATTCTTAGTTGCCAAACTGTCTTTTTTTTTTTTGTAATGTACAGTAGAAATAGCACACAACTCAATTGATATTTTTAATATTTAGAATTGTACATTTACACTTATTATGAGTGGAATACATTCGTGTAAATGAAATTGTTTGAGAATTAAGTGCAAAACTACATTCAGCAGCTGAAAAGTGAAAAATGTAACTCAGAATGATAAGTGTATGATAAAAATATATTTGTAAATTAAAATTTTAGGAAACTAACTGAAGCACTATAAAGACTAGCTGAAAAATAAACAAGTGTACCTGAAAATAATTGCTGACTGGAATACAAGTGAAAACTAATATTATTTTTACACTATTCAACTTCAGGTACATTTGGGGTTTTTGTTCCATATTCATTCGGATGCCTTGTCTTCATTTTACGTTTCTCAAAATGTCCTTTTACTCTCTTGTTTGCCTTTGGGGGTCTTCCTTTTGTCTGTATCACCTCAGGATTTTCAACTGTCTCTTTTTGTAGTTCTTCGTCTTCGATTTCTTGTTGTTTTTGTTCATCGGTCTTGAAAACTTCTTTTACCGAATTGTATAATTCCTTCAACTACTTGTCACATAATTTTCTTGCATCCTCACTCGATTGACATATTGATACTAGGTTGTAGAAATTCTTGGTTATTGCATGTCTCCATGGTGTCCATAGCCGTGCATTTGGGTTTGGGTCCTTGTCTGCTGTAATTATAGTTTCTTAGTCAATTATTTCATTTGGCGATAAAAACTTTTCAGCTAGTTGATAAAGTTTTTCAGTTGGAGCCTCACTTTTTTCAGTTGGCTAACTAAAGTTTTTCAGGTACTTTTCAAGTAATTTTTTCAGTTGGCTAACCAAACCCCCCTCCCCCCCCCCCCCAACAAAAACCCCAAAACCCATCCCCCAAACCCCAAACCCCCAAATTCCCAAAAATCCCCTCCCCCCACCCCCAAAAACCCCAACGCCCCCCCCCCCACACACAAACAAAACCCCCAATTAATTTTCTATTAGTAACATTAATTTATCAGTTAGTTATACTAGTTTTTCAGTTTGTAGCATTCCCCCCCGATATAGCTGTAATTTCAGTTTCTTAGTCAATTATTTCATTTGGCTATAAAAAGCTAGTTGATTATGAGTTTCAGTTGGAGCCTTTGTTTTTTCAGTTGGCTAACTAAAGTTTTTCAGGTAGTTTATAAATTGTTTCAGGTGGAGTCTTAATTTTTTCAGTTAGCTAACCAAACTTTTAAGGTACTGATCAGGTAATTTTTTCAGTTGGCTAACCAAAACAACTAAACACCCCCCACCCACAACCCCACCCCGGCCAAAAAAACCCCAAATTAATCCCTCCTCAAACCCCCCCCCCCCCCCCAAAAAAAAAACAAAATCCACAAAAAAACTCCCAACCCCCCCCCCCCAACAAATAACCCTAACTTAATTTTCTGTTAATTATATTTATTTTTCAGTTAGTTATATTAATTTTTTAGTTTGTAGCATTCCCCCCCTGCCCCATACTGTTGTAATTTCAGTTTCTTAGTCAATTATTCCATTTGCCAATAAAAACTTTTCAGCTCGTTGATATGTGTTTCAGTTGGAGCCTTATTATTTTCAGTTGGCTAACTAAAGTTTTCAGATAGTTGATAAATTGTTTCAGGTGGTGTCTTAATTGTTTCAGTCAGTTACATTAATTTTTCAGTTAGTTATATTGATTTTTTTCACTAACCTTGAATATTCTCCCATACTGCTGACTTTGCAAGTCTTATCCATCTCTTAAGGATATATTTTTCTGGGATTTGAAATATGCTGAACATGTGCATGACCCTTATGATATAAAAGCAAAGCATCCCCGTCTCTGTGCAGCATTGACATGAGCAACAAATTTTGTTGTAGCCTCATGGTATGCTACCGTATGTGAATTGCTGAAATCTTCTTCTGTTGAGACTTCAAACAACTTCAGCTCTGAGTTTTCTGTTGCAAATACTCGTAAAAAGGATGTCATTCCCACTCATACTTTGTTTCAAAGTCATTATACAGTGCTAGTGTGTATACATCAGCTGCATGTTTCAGGAGCTTTGTCTTGGATTTCACAGCTTTGGAACGTTCGGTTCTGTTCCGGAAGTTGTCACTAGTTTCATTGCTTCTCCATCTCTTCACCGTCTGCTCAAATATATTGTAGAATTCAAACAAGTTTGTCGTTGCTTTTGCATTGAATGATATTGCCTTGTTTGTGACTTCACTTCTTTGTGATGATATTTCAGCTGAAAACGTATCCCTATTTAACGCGGTGCACCACTTGTGTCTCTGATCATCTACTTGATTGAACCATTCCTTTTTCTCATGTCCATACATTTCCATCATTCTCGTCCATAATTCTTCAAAGTCTGATTCATTTTGACACCCCATCAAGCAGTTCTTGAACATATTCTTGAAGTCTTCGTTTGTCTTGAGGAATTCGAAGTGGCTTACAAAGTTCTTCTCTATATGCCAAAGGCAAAGCCTATGTCTTGAATTTGGGGAAACCTGTTTTAAGATAGTACATGATATGCTTCAAATCATTTTAATTTGAATGCTTATAAACCTAACTGAAAGAGTAGATCTTTGAAATGAAACAATAAGACGTGCAACTGAAATGATAACAATAAATCACAAATTGACAGCTTTTGTATTCAGTTGTGTGAGTTTATGTTATTTTTACCTTTTCAATTGCATTGCCCATGGCCTTATCTTGATCGGTAAAATTGTCTTTGGCTCTTGTTGGCACATTGCTCTCTTGAATGTTTCTAGCATCCATTCAAAGCTCTCTTCCTTTTCATTAGTTATGAAAGCGCATGCAAACATTGTTGTTTTCCAATCAGTCCATACTTGTTTGTCCTAAAAGTGGTGTCGAATATCATAACATCTCTATAGGCTCAGAAGTCCTCCAACATCATGGAATCACGCCAAAAGTAGCTGACAATGTTGTTATGTTGCCCAAATTTCAGCCTATAGAAGAATGCAGGATCATCATCCGCTCTTTGCTAAAGTACGTCCACACACTCTGCATATCCTTTCCTTCAACCATTCTTGTTTTGTACTGTGTGATATAGTTTAGATGGTCCCTTTTTATGTGGCCCACTACTTCCTCTGATCTAGCCTCATGACACAAAAAGTTGTATGCATGCATTGGCTTTATGCCAGATTCAACCATTGTTTCTATTAGCTGGCCTTCTTGTTCAGTTATCCTCCTTTCTGATTTCAGATGATGTAGTTCTTGTTGTATTATGAACTCATGGTTGTGCTGCAACTCATGAGCTATAACAAGAAAGTCTTCCCCAAGTTTTTCTTGCTTAAATCTGACCATGGCTTTGCATGTTGTTCTTGTCTCATTGACCAACCTTTCCTTTCTGTCCTTGGTTGGCTCCTCAACATCTGGTATCTGAACATGATCTTGTTCTGTGTCTCGTTCTTTTGGTTCTCTTTTTCTCTTTGTTGATTTTGATGCTCCTTCCTTCGAGCAAACCAAGTGGAATTTGTTTATAGAATTATCAATTATCCTCCTCCTTAGAGTTTGTTTCCTAATACTAAATCCTAATGCTCTTGAATGAGCTTGATACAAGCTGTAACCATCTTTAGATTTGTAACATGTCTTCCTATTAAACTGCTTCTGATATTCTCGTCATTGATGTACTTAGATATTCATGTTCACCTGTTGAATTCATTGACAAAAAATAAGCATACTAACTGAAAGAACAAAAATTCGAACATATAAAAAATATTTCGGACTCCTAATCTAATTTTTGAATAATATGCTCCTATTGTTAATTTAAAATAATAACGTGTTTCAAAACGAATAAGTAGGAGCTCAATTCTAAAAATTTTATTTAAATAACTAGCAAGTTAGGCACCTAGATGTTTTGAAAATAACATAAACCTCCCATATTTCACTTTGTAACACCTCGATAATTCTCTCTTTTCCAAAAATACATTTGCAATATAAAACTCCAAGAATCATTAAAGTATTATTGCATGTGTGATAACGTATCGGCTTATTCAGAATTTTGCAGTGGAAAACATATAACTAAACTTTATAATTTAAATATAATAAATAAAAAAGTACTTTAAAACCAAATACACAATTAATGTTAACTTCAAACCAAACTAAATATAATATGTTCCTACTAAATTTAATTAAGTTAATATGTTACACCAGCTCTCCATTCTCAGATCCCCATCATACAACATCTGCAAACCTGTAGATTTCAATGCTCTAAAGAATCTGCTCACCAAAATGGGTCATCACAAGATCAATAAGGCAAAGTCATGATTAACATACGCAAACAAAGCACGTAATCAGCAAAGCTAAGTACTACATAATAGAAAAAATAAATATATCTAACATGATTCTAATAAATAATAAGCAGGGATAAATAACAACATAACAATCTAACAATCTGCAGATAACTTTTACTAAACTAAACTTTAACCATCTTTCTATTACTTTCTTGGAATAGTTATTGGACCGAGTTGTCTAACTAAAACCAGCCTTCACCTAGGAAGACGAAATACGGGCGCGACCCCGTACTCCAAAATGACCTCCGATATCGAGGAACCTTTGAATAAATATAGGAACAATGATCAATCCAATTCCCAGAAAAATCCATGGCACGCTCACGATGTACCCTAACTCCTGATTGTCCAATTTCAGACGTGCACCAGTCTAAAGTTTATTACTATCCACGTTACACTTTACATGATTTACCAATTATAACTTGTTATGACACATAAGCAATACAAACACATATAATCAACATTCACAACTTAATTCCTTTTTATCTTAGGATTAAATAAGTGATCATACAGCTTACAACCCAAGATTAATTCCTTCTTATTTGTTGAACCTAGCCAACAACCAACTTACCTTTCAAAGGTGGAAAGTATCAACTTACCAAAAGGCCCATAGTCCTCATAGAGTAGTGAAAATAATAATATAAGGGAATACATGATTCAACGTGATCACACTCAATAAATATATTAATTCCCCATGTGAATCAATAACTAAAGTTCTCAAAACATGCTTGCATAAATATTCCATACAAACATGATATTCAACTCATAATTAAATATTATAATCAACATGTCCGCACACATGCATAAAACATGTAAAATTCAATCATAATAGAAATCACATATGAACTTACAGAGTTCCTATACATGATACTACAACTTTTCCTTCCTAAAATCATGATACTACATCACACAACACATAGGTATGTGTGTGTACCTTGTGTAAATAAATTGGTAGGCTACCTTTAATCACCTTAAAAATCGTCTACTGAGTAATCTCCGCCTAAAACAACCAATATAATTCAAAATCAATACTCCAAATAAATTTTGGCAACTTTTAAAATATTTAAATGTTGTTTTTAACATTAAAACCTCAATTACTTATATTACCTAGCATAATACTACTATAGTAGTCATTAAAATCTATAATACTCCATTAATAACAACCTTTCTAAAATTCCAGCAACTTATAAAGTATGAAAACTCTCTTTAAACATATTTAAATCCATAAGTCAAATGAATTTCATAGTTCATAACATGCTACTATGATTTTCCAATCTTTAAGTCTTTAACACCCTAATAATTCATGTTTTGATAATTAAAAACTCAATCTAAATATTATAATCAAATCTGAAATTTTATTCTTTCAATACGTAATTTATATAATCAGAGATTCACCATTAAAACAGTAAATTAAAGTTATTGATCATAATTAGTACTAAAACAAATCATAAAAACATAATCTTTAATCAAAACTTGAGGAGGAAGAAAAGAATTAACCAACAAAATCAAAAGGAAGAAGGAAGGAAGAGGCGCCGGCCTAGAGCAGCAGCAGCAGCACAACAAATAGTCGGCGGTGGTGTGGTGATTTCGTTGTTGTGACTTTCTTGATCGAGAAGAAAGTGTTTCTTGATCGAAGAAGAAAGAAATTGGAAGAAGAAAAATAAAACGTGAAAGGAGATAGAGGGATAGTGGGCACCGGTTTGGTGAGTGTGAGGAGAGAGAAGATTTGTGTGGGTAAAATAATTGGGTTCAAGGTATTTATATGTAGGCTTTCCTTTTGGGCTCAGAAAAAGGCAATTGGGTTTCAATAGAGTTTTATGACAAATAGGGTTAATGATTTAAAACTCCTAACATCAATAGAAATCCTTTGCCTAATCCACTTAGAATTTGGGTTCCTCAAACCCATTTAAACTTCTTTCCCAAATCCAATTAGTATTTCAAATATTTTTCAAAGCATGCCTTAACAAAATATATTTTAACTTCCTTAAATCCTTAAAATAATTGCTTTGTCTTTCAAAATAGTCAGCCTTCTTTAAATAAATAAATCATTTTAAACTAAATTATGTTTAAATATAAATACTAAAATATATTTATAAAATCCAAAAAATTACGGGGAATTACACCAGGGACAAGGCTATATATGATATTCAGCTGGCAGAAACTCTTCACCATCAATTCCGGGAGGCCTAGGAGAAATCGTCAGTCGAGCTTGAGGATCAAAACCAGAACGATCTCCTCCGCATCAAAAGCCTTTTCACAGGAAAACGGATAATCTGAAGCTGGCCTTGGACACAATCTCGGCCGAACTGAAGGACGAGAGGGATACCACTCTAGTGGCCACTATTCAACTAAGAAGAGAAAAGATCATCCTGAGTGCCAAAAACCATCGTCTGAAGGAAGAGGCGGTCCAAGCCTTCAATGATGCCATGGAGGCTCTGAGTATGGTTATTGCCACCTCCAAGTCCTGGGTCGTGAAGGCTTTTGAGATGATGGCTGAGCTAGACGCATTCCTCGCTATGAACGCCGTCTAGCACTAGTAGAATAAATGCTTATTACTGCGGTCATTAAGTGGCCTATTGCGACGGTTTTGGCCGCGCAGAAATTAAGGGGGTAGCAATAGGTAATTGATATATTACTACGGTTTTAAACCGCAGCAATATGGTTATTATATATTAGATTTATAAAGCATATTGATGCGGTTTAAAAACCGCAGCAATATACTATATTTAATAATAAAAAATAGGCATATTGCTGCGGGTTTTTTCAAAAAAACGCGGCAATAGGTAGCTGGTACCGGTAAAAAATTTTTTTTTTTTTTTTTTTTTTTTTTACATTTTGCCATCAAATTTGAAAGACAAAAATGTTAAATGAAAATAGAACACTACTTATTGAAACTAATAACAAAAAATTATTATACAAAAGCAGAATATAAAAAATATAAATTGAAATATATTATGAAAATATATTTAAGGCAGACTATAAAACCCAAAATTATAGTACCAAAAAAAACAGCAAAAATATTTAAAGGCAAATTATAAAAAACCAAAATCATATAACTCATGATTAGTAATTTCGTACACAAATAATTACAAAAATATTTAACAACAATAAAAAAAGTAAAACATTTATATGTGGCTGGCCACACCTATAACTAATGGTGTGGCCAACTAATATAAAAGCCCGATTCGCATACTGATATAACAGAGCCAGTCCGTTTGGATTTCATTTGAGAAATCTGAAGGAGCCCAATGCAAGAAATGAGAAAATTGAGCCCATTTCTCTCTCTCCTTTTGTTCTCTTCCAGTTGAGCCCATTTCTCTATGTTTCTTCTTCTTCTTTTTTCTGGCATTTCGTATGTAACCTCCATTTCTAAACAATCATCATCAAGGGTTTGGTTTTCATTTTCGTTCTTGAGTATTATGCTGTTCGAATTATTTGCGGAATTATGGCTAGAGTAAAGACTACATCTCGTCGTCGTCCGAGTGATGGTGGTCGCAGTGATGGTGGTCGCAGCGTTTGTGGTCCTAGTGATGGTGGTCGTGGTTCAAAAGGTAATTTTGCGTTTTTGAATTGTTTTTTTTCATTGTTTTCATTGCGGAATTATGGTTATTTTGTTGATTACGATTGTTTTTTCTTCTTTTTTTTCTATTTTTTAAGTTTTTGAGTTTCAATTTATAGTTGATTGTTGGTGGACTTGCAGTTTTAGTTAGAATTTTAGTTGATTCTTTTGGTTTTGAGTTAAATTGATGATAGTTATTTTCTTTTGTTTTGGCTAATTTATTTGTAACCTTTGTTTGATTATTTAGTAACCCTAGGTTTGAAGTTTTGTAACCTTTCTCTCTCCTTCTCTTTCAAACCTCCAAAATTTCCCCTCTGTTTTTTCATAAACTTGATCATCTTCATTTCCATGGCGGAAAATTGCTGAATTTCACACCGTGCGTGTTTATCTACTTCCATTGCTACCTTATCTCCAGTAAGTTTTATATCCTCACTCTAAACCTACATTTTTATTTATTTATTTTTTGTTTTTCCCGCGAAATTCTTTGATTTCTTCAATTCTAACTGCATTTTCGATCGTATTATGTGAAATTTCCATATTCGAATTTTGAAATTCTCTCAAGTCCGTTCAATTTGATTTTCTATTATGTTTATTTTAGTTATGATTTAGTTTCCAGCAGATTCCGACAATTTACAGCGAGTAATTTTATGTATATATTTTGAAACGCGTTTAATTTGATCTAATTTGTTCAGATGAGTCTGTTGGGAAAGATATTCCTAACCATGAAGGTAATACAGGAGATGAGTCTGTTGGGAAATGAAAAATTTTCATGTCCATGAACGATGAAATAGTAGATGTATTATTGGAAAAGGTCAACAAGAACTCATTTCTCTTCTTCTTACTACCTTTATTTGTTGCTGTTGTAAAACATTAAGGTCTACTCACCATGGTGCATGACTTGTGATGCTGTGAGCAAGCAAGTAGAAAAATTGGCGAAACATTTCAGAGGGTTGGAAAATCTAAGCTTTGCAAGGATAGATGCTTCTGCAAATGAGCATCCCAAACTTCAGTTTAGTAAGCATGAATCTTGCACCTAGGTGCTTACTACTTTATATGCCTACATAGTAAAGCGAACGTAATTGATTAAATTCTTCCTTTTTTTGTCTTTTCAGAGTTGATGGGTAAAATTTTGCTCTCATAAGATCCTTCAACTGAGTCCATCCGAAATCTTCATTATTTCTCCTTTCCTTCACAGTTTCCCACCATAGATCTGCCTGCCCAACTAGATAATAAACAGCAAATCCTACTTTCCATTTTTCAGGACAATTTATAGCATCAAACAATTTATCCATACTTCTTACCCAATCCTCAAATTCTACAGGGTTAGGTTTTCCATCGTAGGTTTTAGGATTATAACTGGCCATTTTTCTAAAATACCTTGCACTTTCTTCTTCTTCATGATTTCTGTTGTTTTTAAGCATTTCAAATAAAAGTGATGTGACTTCCTTAACATTTCCCTCTCCGTTATCATGGTCTGGAACTGGTTGGTTTTCTTGTGTAGAGTGGTTAATTGCAGATTCCATTATCCTAAATACATAAAAGATTGAAGTTAAAATCGTATTGTAGTTAGGTTAGTATAGCATTTGTGAAATGAATAGGAGTATATATATATATGTATATATATATATACATATATGTATATATATATATATATATATATATATATACATATACATATATATATATATACATATATGTATATATATATATATGTATATGTATATATATATATGTATATATATATATACATATATGTATATATATATATATGTATATGTATATATATATATGTATATATATATATACATTATGTATAATATATGTATATTATATATACATATTATCATATATGTATATATATAATATATATATATATATATATATATATATATATATATATATATACATATACATATTATATATATAATATATGTATATATATATATATGTATATTATATATATATTATATATATGTTATATATATATATGTATATATATATTAGTATATGTATATATATATATGTATATATATATATATATATATATATATATATATATGTATATATATATATGTATATGTATATGTATATATATGTATATGTATATGTATATATATGTATATGTATATATATGTATATGTATATGTATATATATGTATATGTATATGTATATATGTACATATATATACATATACATATATATACATATACATATACATATATATACATATACATATACATATATATATATATACATATATATATATATAATATATATATATATATATATACATATTATACATGAAATTATACATAACATGTCAGTACATTAACTAAACCTATTTCTATTCAACCATCCGATAGGGTGAAATTAACAAAATATGCACCCTACATCATCTTAATTAAGCCGAGTGTCAACATATTATAGAGACAAAAATGGTTAACACCTAATATATAAAAGAGTTTCTTCAGCTTGACATCTTCCTTACTCGTCACCATCCTTTCCTGGTGTATCCTGGTCCTTATTGAGATCAATACTTCCACATGATTCTGACTCATCATCTGAGACAAATACCATGTGGTCCCTCTCATAAGCTAGCAGTTCTCCTGATAATTCTTCAAAAGTCGGGGTCCATCTTGGTCTTCCTAATCCAAACCTTAAGTATTTTTCCCAATTTGGAAACCCATTAACTATCAGGTCACTATACTTATTCTTAAAGGAATCCCACGGAGCATTCATTGGAAGATTTTCAACTAGAGCAAAAGAAAAGTAAGGTGCAGTCATTCCATATTCAGGGAAGTGAGTATTAAATGCATCAATAGCTCTTGCTAAACGGTTAATGTGATCGATGACACTATAGTCAGGATCCATCGTTAATGTCCAATTCTAAGATAATAAAACACATTATAAATATCATGAGATAACTTCAATAAGAAATAAACTATAAATACCCCAACCCTTTCTCTCAAATAGGTTACTAATGCAATTATTAATATTTTATTCCATTTACTTTTATTTGTAATAATATATTATTTTAAAAATAGCTCGGATACCAAACTGTAATGCCCTGTAATTTATATAATTCTAATAAAAGAACATCAAATGCCAGTACCAGGATCGAACCAAATATTACATCTTTATTTATTATAGGATATAAAGAGTTTACAGGACATTACTGTCGTATTCCTAATAATAGAAATACAAGGCGAAAACAACCTAAAACATGATACTAATATTATAAAACATAAGTTAACAACATATAGTATATTAATCCTAAGTTTTTTTTGCTCACTCTTGCCCATTTCCAATACTGGTACCTGAAAACAAAACATTTTATAACAGTCAACCCAAAAGGGTCCAGTACATTCTCAATACCATGTAAAAACACCTTGCAGATAATTATATAAAATAATCAGTTATAATTGTATAAGATTATCTGGTTTAGTTTCTCCGAAAAATCTCGTGTGCACACCCCTTCAATGACGTACCTCACTCCGGATAATATTTTCAGGCCTTTGGCCTCTCCTGATACTTCCGTGTGCACACCCCTACAATGACGTACGTCACTCCATATATAATTCATTTCTCCAACACAAACCACGAACCTCCATTTTAACATCTTTCCTCCACCACGAACCTCCATTTCATTTAATCATAGTAACATCTTTATATAACCTCATTATTACCACATATGATAATCTTTTTAGAATCACCTTTGTATATAAATCATAATGTGACAAATATCATTTGCATTATAACCACATTATTTGCAAATCACAATGTACCTTTATTATTAAGTAAAACTATTTTTCTACTAAAAAGATTAATATAACAACACATTGTAGCAAAATAACATTAAAAAGGGGTATTCAAGAATGTACCTGATAATATTGATGGTACGTACCCAATTTTCAACTTACTACTTTTACACTCTCTTTCTATTTCTTTTCTTTTTTGGTTCTTAAAGTACTCAACTCATGTTATTTCTGAAAAATTACCGAATAGCTTCATGCTATTTATAGTGTACGAAACTACGAATTGCGGCTTACGTACAGAATTTTACTAGTGTTTACTTTTGTTTTGTTTTCTCTGGATCACTACAGGTGCTACAATTCATCAACCCTATCTAATCTATGTAGGCTTAGGTATTTGCTTCCAAGCAAATTGACACTTTACGTAAAGAATTTTCATGTTGAACCCATTAGTAAAGGTCAAGTGTCACAAAGTTGCTAAATCTGAAACATACCAATATTGTATTTTACGTATTGTCTAAAAATGGGTAGCGATTGTCAGTCCTTAGGTAAACTTATTAGTGACGATTCTAAAGACTAAATAACGTTAGCCATTAGGTTAACCATTTATAAGTCTGGAGCATTCTAGGTTTATGTGGTACTTACTAAAATATTACTAGATATATTTGTAAGCTCATAAACTAGTAATTGATAATTTTATTAATCTATGACCCTTAAAGTACTTTATAAACTATAATGTTAATATAAATGATATATGTATGCACATATAACTTTCCCTGAGCAAATTTTCAAAGCCAAGGAAACACATAACTTCACCTAAAATAATCATATAAACAACAAAATAACGTATATAAGATCTTAGGGACTAGTTTATCTTATACTAATACTTTAACCTTTGATCCTTTATTAATATTTTTTCTGGTTATTACAACGAATACAAAAGATCTATTAATTTTAGAGCGAAAGACGAAGCACGAGGAGGAAGTCGAAGCAGTGTTGAATGATAACTATGAAGACAAAGACAGATTAAACAAACTGTTTGATTTTCGTTATTCTTAGTTGCCAAACTGTCTTTTTTTTTTTTGTAATGTACAGTAGAAATAGCACACAACTCAATTGATATTTTTAATATTTAGAATTGTACATTTACACTTATTATGAGTGGAATACATTCGTGTAAATGAAATTGTTTGAGAATTAAGTGCAAAACTACATTCAGCAGCTGAAAAGTGAAAAATGTAACTCAGAATGATAAGTGTATGATAAAAATATATTTGTAAATTAAAATTTTAGGAAACTAACTGAAGCACTATAAAGACTAGCTGAAAAATAAACAAGTGTACCTGAAAATAATTGCTGACTGGAATACAAGTGAAAACTAATATTATTTTTACACTATTCAACTTCAGGTACATTTGGGGTTTTTTTCCATATTCATTCGGATGCCTTGTCTTCATTTTACGTTTCTCAAAATGTCCTTTTACTCTCTTGTTTGCCTTTGGGGGTCTTCCTTTTGTCTGTATCACCTCAGGATTTTCAACTGTCTCTTTTTGTAGTTCTTCGTCTTCGATTTCTTGTTGTTTTTGTTCATCGGTCTTGAAAACTTCTTTTACCGAATTGTATAATTCCTTCAACTACTTGTCACATAATTTTCTTGCATCCTCACTCGATTGACATATTGATACTAGGTTGTAGAAATTCTTGGTTATTGCATGTCTCCATGGTGTCCATAGCCGTGCATTTGGGTTTGGGTCCTTGTCTGCTGTAATTATAGTTTCTTAGTCAATTATTTCATTTGGCGATAAAAATTTTCAGCTAGTTGATAAAGTTTTTCAGTTGGAGCCTCACTTTTTTCAGTTGGCTAACTAAAGTTTTTCAGGTACTTTTCAAGTAATTTTTTCAGTTGGCTAACCAAACCCCCTCCCCCCCCCCCCCCAACAAAAACCCCAAAACCCATCCCCCAAACCCCAAACCCCCAAATTCCCAAAAATCCCCCTCCCCCCCCCCAAAAACCCCCAACGCCCCCCCCCCCAACACAAACAAAACCCCAATTAATTTTATTAGTAACATTAATTTATCAGTTAGTTATACTAGTTTTTCAGTTTGTAGCATTCCCCCCCGATATAGCTGTAATTTCAGTTTCTTAGTCAATTATTTCATTTGGCTATAAAAAGCTAGTTGATTATGAGTTTCAGTTGGAGCCTTTGTTTTTTCAGTTGGCTAACTAAAGTTTTTCAGGTAGTTTTAAATTGTTTCAGGTGGAGTCTTAATTTTTTCAGTTAGCTAACCAAACTTTTAAGGTACTGATCAGGTAATTTTTTCAGTTGGCTAACCAAAACAACTAAACACCCCCCACCCACAACCCACCCCGGCCAAAAAAACCCCAAATTAATCCTCCTCAAACCCCCCCCCCCCCCCAAAAAAAAAACAAAATCCACAAAAAAACTCCCAACCCCCCCCCCCCCCACAAATAACCCTAACTTAATTTTCTGTTAATTATATTTATTTTTCAGTTAGTTATATTAATTTTTAGTTTGTAGCATTCCCCCCCTGCCCCATACTGTTGTAATTTCAGTTTCTTAGTCAATTATTCCATTTGCCAATAAAAACTTTTCAGCTCGTTGATATGTGTTTCAGTTGGAGCCTTATTATTTTCAGTTGGCTAACTAAAGTTTTCAGATAGTTGATAAATTGTTTCAGGTGGTGTCTTAATTGTTTCAGTCAGTTACATTAATTTTTCAGTTAGTTATATTGATTTTTTTCACTAACCTTGAATATTCTCCCATACTGCTGACTTTGCAAGTCTTATCCATCTCTTAAGGATATATTTTTCTGGGATTTGAAATATGCTGAACATGTGCATGACCCTTATGATATAAAAGCAAAGCATCCCCGTCTCTGTGCAGCATTGACATGAGCACACAAATTTTGTTGTAGCCTCATGGTATGCTACCGTATGTGAATTGCTGAAATCTTCTTCTGTTGAGACTTCAAACAACTTCAGCTCTGAGTTTTCTATTGCAAATACTCGTAAAAAGGATGTCATTCCCACTCATACTTTGTTTCAAAGTCATTATACAGTGCTAGTGTGTATACATCAGCTGCATGTTTCAGGAGCTTTGTCTTGGATTTCACAGCTTTGGAACGTTCGGTTCTGTTCCGGAAGTTGTCACTAGTTTCATTGCTTCTCCATCTCTTCACCGTCTGCTCAAATATATTGTAGAATTCAAACAAGTTTGTCGTTGCTTTTGCATTGAATGATATTGCCTTGTTTGTGACTTCACTTCTTTGTGATGATATTTCAGCTGAAAACGTATCCCTATTTAACGCGGTGCACCACTTGTGTCTCTGATCATCTACTTGATTGAACCATTCCTTTTTCTCATGTCCATACATTTCCATCATTCTCGTCCATAATTCTTCAAAGTCTGATTCATTTTGACACCCCATCAAGCAGTTCTTGAACATATTCTTGAAGTCTTCGTTTGTCTTGAGGAATTCGAAGTGGCTTACAAAGTTCTTCTCTATATGCCAAAGGCAAAGCCTATGTCTTGAATTTGGGGAAACCTGTTTTAAGATAGTACATGATATGCTTCAAATCATTTTAATTTGAATGCTTATAAACCTAACTGAAAGAGTAGATCTTTGAAATGAAACAATAAGACGTGCAACTGAAATGATAACAATAAATCACAAATTGACAGCTTTTTGTATTCAGTTGTGTGAGTTTATGTTATTTTTACCTTTTCAATTGCATTGCCCATGGCCTTATCTTGATCGGTAAAATTGTCTTTGGCTCTTGTTGGCACATTGCTCTCTTGAATGTTTCTAGCATCCATTCAAAGCTCTCTTCCTTTTCATTAGTTATGAAAGCGCATGCAAACATTGTTGTTTTCCAATCAGTCCATACTTGTTTGTCCTAAAAGTGGTGTCGAATATCATAACATCTCTATAGGCTCTGAAGTCCTCCAACATCATGGAATCACGCCAAAAGTAGCTGACAATGTTGTTATGTTGCCCAAATTTCAGCCTATAGAAGAATGCAGGATCATCATCCGCTCTTTGCTAAAGTACGTCCAACACACTCTGCATATCCTTTCCTTCAACCATTCTTGTTTTGTACTGTGTGATATAGTTTAGATGGTCCCTTTTTATGTGGCCCACTACTTCCTCTGATCTAGCCTCATGACACAAAAAGTTGTATGCATGCATTGGCTTTATGCCAGATTCAACCATTGTTTCTATTAGCTGGCCTTCTTGTTCAGTTATCCTCCTTTCTGATTTCAGATGATGTAGTTCTTGTTGTATTATGAACTCATGGTTGTGCTGCAACTCATGAGCTATAACAAGAAAGTCTTCCCCAAGTTTTTCTTGCTTAAATCTGACCATGGCTTTGCATGTTGTTCTTGTCTCATTGACCAACCTTTCCTTTCTGTCCTTGGTTGGCTCCTCAACATCTGGTATCTGAACATGATCTTGTTCTGTGTCTCGTTCTTTTGGTTCTCTTTTTCTCTTTGTTGATTTTGATGCTCCTTCCTTCGAGCAAACCAAGTGGAATTTGTTTATAGAATTATCAATTATCCTCCTCCTTAGAGTTTGTTTCCTAATACTAAATCCTAATGCTCTTGAATGAGCTTGATACAAGCTGTAACCATCTTTGAGATTTGTAACATGTCTTCCTATTAAACTGCTTCTGATATTCTCGTCATTGATGTACTTGAGATATTCATGTTCACCTGTTGAATTCATTGACAAAAAATAAGCATACTAACTGAAAGAACAAAAATTCGAACATATAAAAAATATTTCGGACTCCTAATCTAATTTTTGAATAATATGCTCCTATTGTTAATTTAAAATAATAACGTGTTTCAAAACGAATAAGTAGGAGCTCAATTCTAAAAATTTTATTTAAATAACTAGCAAGTTAGGCACCTAGAAGTTTTGAAAATAACATAAACCTCCCATATTTCACTTTGTAACACCTCGATAATTCTCTCTTTTCCAAAAATACATTTGCAATATAAAACTCCAAGAATCATTAAAGTATTATTGCATGTGTGATAACGTATCGGCTTATTCAGAATTTTGCAGTGGAAAACATATAACTAAACTTTATAATTTAAATATAATAAATAAAAAAGTACTTTAAAACCAAATACACAATTAATGTTAACTTCAAACCAAACTAAATATAATATGTTCCTACTAAATTTAATTAAGTTAATATGTTACACCAGCTCTCCATTCTCAGATCCCCATCATACAACATCTGCAAACCTGTAGATTTCAATGCTCTAAAGAATCTGCTCACCAAAATGGGTCATCACAAGATCAATAAGGCAAAGTCATGATTAACATACGCAAACAAAGCACGTAATCAGCAAAGCTAAGTACTACATAATAGAAAAAATAAATATATCTAACATGATTCTAATAAATAATAAGCAGGGATAAATAACAACATAACAATCTAACAATCTGCAGATAACTTTTACTAAACTAAACTTTAACCATCTTTCTATTACTTTCTTGGAATAGTTATTGGACCGAGTTGTCTAACTAAAAACCAGCCTTCACCTAGGAAGACGAAATACGGGCGCGACCCCGTACTCCAAAATGACCTCCGATATCGAGGAACCTTTGAATAAATATAGGAACAATGATCAATCCAATTCCCAGAAAAATCCATGGCACGCTCACGATGTACCCTAACTCCTGATTGTCCAATTTCAGACGTGCACCAGTCTAAAGTTTATTACTATCCACGTTACACTTTACATGATTTACCAATTATAACTTGTTATGACACATAAGCAATACAAACACATATAATCAACATTCACAACTTAATTCCTTTTTATCTTAGGATTAAATAAGTGATCATACAGCTTACAACCCAAGATTAATTCCTTCTTATTTGTTGAACCTAGCCAACAACCAACTTACCTTTCAAAGGTGGAAAGTATCAACTTACCAAAAGGCCCATAGTCCTCATAGAGTAGTGAAAATAATAATATAAGGGAATACATGATTCAACGTGATCACACTCAATAAATATATTAATTCCCCATGTGAATCAATAACTAAAGTTCTCAACCAACATGCTTGCATAAATATTCCATACAAACATGATATTCAACTCATAATTAAATATTATAATCAACATGTCCGCACACATGCATAAAACATGTAAAATTCAATCATAATAGAAATCACATATGAACTTACAGAGTTCCTATACATGATACTACAACTTTTCCTTCCTAAAATCATGATACTACATCACACAACACATAGGTATGTGTGTGTACCTTGTGTAAATAAATTGGTAGGCTACCTTTAATCACCTTAAAAATCGTCTACTGAGTAATCTCCGCCTAAAACAACCAATATAATTCAAAATCAATACTCCAAATAAATTTTGGCAACTTTTAAAATATTTAAATGTTGTTTTTAACATTAAAACCTCAATTACTTATATTACCTAGCATAATACTACTATAGTAGTCATTAAAATCTATAATACTCCATTAATAACAACCTTTCTAAAATTCCAGCAACTTATAAAGTATGAAAACTCTCTTTAAACATATTTAAATCCATAAGTCAAATGAATTTCATAGTTCATAACATGCTACTATGATTTTCCAATCTTTAAGTCTTTAACACCCTAATAATTCATGTTTTGATAATTAAAAACTCAATCTAAATATTATAATCAAATCTGAAATTTTATTCTTTCAATACGTAATTTATATAATCAGAGATTCACCATTAAAACAGTAAATTAAAGTTATTGATCATAATTAGTACTAAAACAAATCATAAAAACATAATCTTTAATCAAAACTTGAGGAGGAAGAAAAGAATTAACCAACAAAATCAAAAGGAAGAAGGAAGGAAGAGGCGCCGGCCTAGGCAGCAGCAGCAGCAGCACAACAAATAGTCGGCGGTGGTGTGGTGATTTCGTTGTTGTGACGTTTCTTGATCGAGAAGAAAGTGTTTCTTGATCGAAGAAGAAAGAAAATTGGAAGAAGAAAAATAAAACGTGAAAGGAGATAGAGGGATAGTGGGGCACCGGTTTGGTGAGTGTGAGGAGAGAGAAGATTTGTGTGGGTAAAATAATTGGGTTCAAGGTATTTATATGTAGGCTTTCCTTTTGGGCTCAGAAAAAGGCAATTGGGTTTCAATAGAGTTTTATGACAAATAGGGTTAATGATTTAAAACTCCTAACATCAATAGAAATCCTTTGCCTAATCCACTTAGAATTTGGGTTCCTCAAACCCATTTAAACTTCTTTCCCAAATCCAATTAGTATTTCAAATATTTTTCAAAGCATGCCTTAACAAAATATATTTTAACTTCCTTAAATCCTTAAAATAATTGCTTTGTCTTTCAAAATAGTCAGCCTTCTTTAAATAAATAAATCATTTTAAACTAAATTATGTTTAAATATAAATACTAAAATATATTTATAAAATCCAAAAAATTACGGGGAATTACACCAGGGACAAGGCTATATATGATATTCAGCTGGCAGAAACTCTTCACCATCAATTCCGGGAGGCCTAGGAGAAATCGTCAGTCGAGCTTGAGGATCAAAACCAGAACGATCTCCTCCGCATCAAAAGCCTTTTCACAGGAAAACGGATAATCTGAAGCTGGCCTTGGACACAATCTCGGCCGAACTGAAGGACGAGAGGGATACCACTCTAGTGGCCACTATTCAACTAAGAAGAGAAAAGATCATCCTGAGTGCCAAAAACCATCGTCTGAAGGAAGAGGCGGTCCAAGCCTTCAATGATGCCATGGAGGCTCTGAGTATGGTTATTGCCACCTCCAAGTCCTGGGTCGTGAAGGCTTTTGAGATGATGGCTGAGCTAGACGACATTCCTCGCTATGAACGCCGTCTAGCACTAGTAGAATAAATGCTTATTACTGCGGTCATTAAGTGGCCTATTGCGACGGTTTTGGCCGCGCAGAAATTAAGGGGGTAGCAATAGGTAATTGATATATTACTACGGTTTTAAACCGCAGCAATATGGTTATTATATATTAGATTTATAAAGCATATTGATGCGGTTTAAAAACCGCAGCAATATACTATATTTAATAATAAAAAATAGGCATATTGCTGCGGGTTTTTTCAAAAAAACGCGGCAATAGGTAGCTGGTACCGGTAAAAAATTTTTTTTTTTTTTTTTTTTTTTTTTACATTTTGCCATCAAATTTGAAAGACAAAAATGTTAAATGAAAATAGAACACTACTTATTGAAACTAATAACAAAAAATTATTATACAAAAGCAGAATATAAAAAAATATAAATTGAAATATATTATTACAATATATTTAAGGCAGAATATAAATAACCAAAATTATAGTACCAAAAAAAACAGCAAAAATATTTAAAGGCAAATTATAAAAAACCAAAATCATATAACTCATGATTAGTAATTTCGTACACAAATAATTACAAAAATATTTAACAACAATAAAAAAAGTAAAACATTTATATGTGGCTGGCCACACCTATAACTAATGGTGTGGCCAACTAATATAAAAGCCCGATTCGCATACTGATATAACAGAGCCAGTCCGTTTGGATTTCATTTGAGAAATCTGAAGGAGCCCAATGCAAGAAATGAGAAAATTGAGCCCATTTCTCTCTCTCCTTTTGTTCTCTTCCAGTTGAGCCCATTTCTCTATGTTTTCTTCTTCTTCTTTTTTCTGGCATTTCGTATGTAACCTCCATTTCTAAACAATCATCATCAAGGGTTTGGTTTTCATTTTCGTTCTTGAGTATTATGCTGTTCGAATTATTTGCGGAATTATGGCTAGAGTAAAGACTACATCTCGTCGTCGTCCGAGTGATGGTGGTCGCAGTGATGGTGGTCGCAGCGTTTGTGGTCCTAGTGATGGTGGTCGTGGTTCAAAAGGTAATTTTGCGTTTTTGAATTGTTTTTTTTTCATTGTTTTCATTGCGGAATTATGGTTATTTTGTTGATTACGATTGTTTTTTCTTCTTTTTTTTCTATTTTTTAAGTTTTTGAGTTTCAATTTATAGTTGATTGTTGGTGGACTTGCAGTTTTAGTTAGAATTTTAGTTGATTCTTTTGGTTTTGAGTTAAATTGATGATAGTTATTTTCTTTTGTTTTGGCTAATTTATTTGTAACCTTTGTTTGATTATTTAGTAACCCTAGGTTTGAAGTTTTGTAACCTTTCTCTCTCCTTCTCTTTCAAACCTCCAAAATTTCCCCTCTGTTTTTTCATAAACTTGATCATCTTCATTTCCATGGCGGAAAATTGCTGAATTTCACACCGTGCGTGTTTATCTACTTCCATTGCTACCTTATCTCCAGTAAGTTTTATATCCTCACTCTAAACCTACATTTTTATTATTTATTTTTTGTTTTTCCCGCGAAATTCTTTGATTTCTTCAATTCTAACTGCATTTTCGATCGTATTATGTGAAATTTCCATATTCGAATTTTGAAATTCTCTCAAGTCCGTTCAATTTGATTTTCTATTATGTTTATTTTAGTTATGATTTAGTTTCCAGCAGATTCCGACAATTTACAGCGAGTAATTTTATGTATATATTTTGAAACGCGTTTAATTTGATCTAATTTGTTCAGATGAGTCTGTTGGGAAAGATATTCCTAACCATGAAGGTAATACAGGAGATGAGTCTGTTGGGAAATGAAAAATTTTCATGTCCATGAACGATGAAATAGTAGATGTATTATTGGAAAAGGTCAACAAGAACTCATTTCTCTTCTTCTTACTACCTTTATTTGTTGCTGTTGTAAAACATTAAGGTCTACTCACCATGGTGCATGACTTGTGATGCTGTGAGCAAGCAAGTAGAAAAATTGGCGAAACATTTCAGAGGGTTGGAAAATCTAAGCTTTGCAAGGATAGATGCTTCTGCAAATGAGCATCCCAAACTTCAGTTTAGTAAGCATGAATCTTGCACCTAGGTGCTTACTACTTTATATGCCTACATAGTAAAGCGAACGTAATTGATTGGTTTATCTGTCTGTTAGAGCCATGAAATCAAAACATGGCCATTCCGTTATGTAAAGGCTGTCCTAGAACAAATTTTTAACTTGCCATTCGGTGAAATGCTGTTCTGTGAGACCTATTTTAACAGATTTATGTTGTAACGAGGCATCTATAACATATAATTAATAATATGACACGACTATGTAGCTTTGTACATTATGGAGATCACGGAAATAAATTTGTTGGGTTAATTCTAAGTAATTGTTATTTGCAGGTCACAAACTACCCGACACTACTGTTTTATCCAGCAGCGGATAAATCAAATCCAGTAAACATACATTCCTCTGTCTTGTAATTTATAGGTCACTGACTACCCGAACTTGCCATTTATTGACTGAGTTTGCTCTTTCTTTATTCCAGATTGCATTGCCTGCAAAGTCCAATTTGAAGGATTTCGGAGCGTTCATCAAGAAAAATGTTAAAGCTGAAGAACATGCAAATAAAGATGAATTGTAGAATGCAGAATCCTTCTTTCGTTAAATTGTATACTAGTGTTTACATTGCCAAATATCTTAACTTCATCAAAATCACTAGTATAAGAAGAGGTTTAGAAAACATTTGTGTAGATTCCAAGAAGATTAACTTTATGAAAACAGTTTTGTAATAGAAACCACAGTAATTTTAGACTGATTTTTTAAGAGGGAAAAAGATGTTGGTTCGTGATCCAATGGAAAATGGTCCATCTTTCCTTACATTTGTAAGTGTGAACTACTCATAGGAGTTGACGTGACTCGTGAGGCCCATATCAAGTAAACTTACCAAATTACCCGTGCATGTTTACTGATGTACTGTTCTCTAACCTCACCAGATCAATAGCAATGAGTTCAACTCTTTCTTACATGCAAATGAATATCTTGTAAGCTCTAGAGATGTTATCTAACTATACTATTCGAACCAGAGCTGAATTGATCTTCATTAGCTTAGCCCAGTTCAGTTTGGGATTTTGGTGTGGGTTACTTTTACTAAAAGTATAGGTTACTTTTGCTATAACTAGGGGTTACTTTTACTATAACTAGAAGTTACTTTTACTGAAAGTATAGATTATTTTATGTAACTGTAAGGGGGTTACTTTTGCTATAATTAGGGGTTACTTTTATTATAATTAGGAGTTATTTTTTTTAATATTAAGGAGTTACTTCTACTAAAAGTATGTGCTACTTTTGTAATTATAAGGGTTTACTTTTATTGAAATTAGGGGTTACTTTTTAATTATAAGGGGTTACTTCTACGGTAAATAGAGGTTACTTTTTCTAATTATAAGGGGTTACTTTTATAACTATAAAGGGTTACTTCTACAGTGAATAGGGGTTACTTTTCGGAATTATAAGAAGTTACTTTTACTGAAAGTATATGTTAGTTTTTGTAACTACATGGGGTTATATTTACTATAATTAGGGGTTACTTTTACTATAAATAGGGGTTACTTTTATTGAAAGTGTAGGTTACTTTTTATTATAACTAGGGATTACTTTTATTGAAAGTAGAGGTTACTTTTTGTAATTATAAGGGGTTACTTTTACTGAAACTAGAGGTAACTTTTTACGAGAAACCCATTACTTCGTAATAAGTAACTATTATTAATTTGTACCCTTATTTTATCATACAAGTAACTCATTTATTCAACAAGTAACCCTCATATATTTTTCATATGACCCGTTATATTATAAAAGTAACCTCATTAGTTAATAAAAGTAACCTTAATTACATGTCTGAGTAACCTTATTTATTTGTTTGAGTAACCTCGTATGTTCGCAAAAGTAACTCTAATTATTATATAATAGCTTAAAAGGTTTATAGAAAGTAATCATAATAATAAGAAAGGTACAAGTAACACATTAATTAGTTCATAAAAAGTACCCCCATTATATATTTAAAGTAATCTCATTTATTCATATAAAGTAGAACACATTGTTTTTCAATGCTAAGGTGTTACTTTTAGTGAATTAGAGATTACTTTATCGAATGCTAAGTGATTATTTTACTACACTAGGGATTACTTTATATAATGCCAAGGAGTTACTTTTACTGAAAATATATGTTACTTTTTGTAACTGTAAGAGGGTTACTTTTCCTATAAATAGGGGTTACTTTTACGATAATTAGGAGTTACTTTTTGTAACTGTAAGGGGATTACTTTTACTATAACTAGGGGTTACTTTTTGTAATGTTAAAGAGTTACTTCTACTAAAAGTAGGTGCTACTTTTGTAATTATAAGAGGTTACTTTTATTGAAATTAGGAGTTACTTTTTAATTATAAGGGGTTACTTCTACAGTAAATAGAGGTTACTTTTAGTCATGATAGGGGTTACTTTTTAAAACACTTCCTCTCACTCCTTTGAATCTCCACTCTCTCTAAATTCTTTGCCCTTCTTTGTGTTCCTTCCTCCACCACAACTACCACCTTCCACTGTCGTCCAGCTTGTCATCACTTTACTAACACCACCCTATCCAACACCATCATTCCACGCCCTCAACGCCACCACTATTGGAATTCGTTGTCTTCTCCTTCATCGGAAGGCTTAATCTG
Organism: Beta vulgaris subsp. vulgaris; assembly: GCF_026745355.1. Taxonomy (NCBI): domain Eukaryota; kingdom Viridiplantae; phylum Streptophyta; class Magnoliopsida; order Caryophyllales; family Amaranthaceae; genus Beta; species Beta vulgaris. Next base: position 23,654,251 of record NC_079205.1, on the reverse strand, counting down.
ATTAGCCATAAAAGTACCAGCACCACACTCAGCATTAGGGCACTCCTTCCTCAACCTCTGAATCTTAGTAGAATCAGAAACCTTATAAAACTGAAGAACAGGCACAAGCAAAACGCAGACACTCAAACAACTCGACTTAGCCAAAAGATAAAGCAGGATATTACCGAATACAATTATCAACAAGTTTGATACAGAAATCACCATCTAATTTCCAGTTTCCAAAGACCTTGTACATCCCAAAAACTAATTCAAAGCCCAAAATACCAAGGTGACCGAAGAAAACACACTATTCAGAACCACCACAAATATTATTGTTAATCAAACATTAATCACAAAATTAGGACTTTCAGAGACCACATACAACTTTCAGATTAAAGCAACTTAGATTGCTATTGGGTGTATTGAGATGTTGTGGTCGTAAAAGGGGATTGCTTATAGCCTACTTCCCTTATTATGTGGCTGAAAAATATATGGCTTAGGATTCCTCTTTTCTAACTTGTTAACTTTTTATGTATGATTTTACAACACACAAATACAATTACTAGTAAGCTTTTAACTAAGACAAAATCTTAGGTGTAACTGTTACATAATAGTTTATTGTGTAACACCTCGATCTACACATGTGAAACAACTCTCACTTTTCCCCTTCATCTCCTCGGCAGAAGAAGTCCGATGAAAATCGTCAGAGTTCCACGAAAAAGCTCAAGTTTGACGGCTTGAAGTTGATCCATTCTGATTTGATCGATCTTGATATGCAGGTGAGAGTGTTCATCTGAATGACGCAATTAATTTTGCTATAAAAAAAAATCAATATTCACTTCAATCACATAGTTTTATCAATTTTTCCCTAATTCAGCACTATTCCAATGCAATTGGCTTCAAATTTCATCAAAAATTGAGAACTCATACAATCTCTAATTCGAAACATTTCAATTATGATTCACAATTCAGTTACTGAATACCTTTTAGGACTCTTTCTGGATGTTGTAATCAGCAAGTGTGCGACCATCTTCAAGTTGTTTTCCGGCGAAAATCAGACGTTGTTGGTGTGGTGGAATGCCTTCTTTGTCTTGGATCTTTGCTTTCACATTGTCGATGGTGTTCGATTTTTTTTTTCATTTCAGGGAGATCTTGCGATGTGCGGTCGTAACTCTCTCTCCTCTCTGTTCGACATTGACGATGATGTTGAGAAGGAGGAAGACGAGTATTCCCCTAGATCTGAGGAAGGAGGAGGGAGGAGGGAGGAAGGAGGATCGAAGAGGAATTGGGGTGGGAGGAGAGAGAAAATGAGTGTAATTTGTGTAGTGTGTGGGGGAAGGCATGTGAGTCATGAGTGTATGACCCGTGTGTAAACCAAGTGGGTGGGGAAGGAGTGGCCACACGGTTTGAGTGCCGTGTGGCGTGTTGTACAAAGAACGCATTGATAAAAAAAAATAAAAAAAAACAATTACAAAAATAAAACAAAAACAATTAAAAAATTCGCCTCCCCCACTGAAGCTTGTGACGCTATGAGAGATTCAACAAAAGGCGACGGCGAAAGGGCGAGCCACGAGCTGCTGAACGACGACACGAGCGGCTAGACGATGAGCGGAAACCTGAAAAAATCAATATGAAATAATCAAAAACGAAAAAAACGATCTAAAATAATCAAAAAAAGGAAAAAAAAAGATCTGAAATAACAAAAAAAAAAAAAACCGATCGGGGATGATGATGACTGAACGGCCGACGAAAGGAGAGAGATCGCGTGAAGGAGGCGCAGGAGTGAGAGACCAATGATTGGGGAGAGAGGAGAGAGGAGAGAGATGAGGAAGAGAGGACTGAGGGAGGCGCGGGTTGAGGGAGAAGTTTAGGGTTTGGATTTGATGAGTACGTGGGAGGCGCGGGTTGAGGGTAATTTATGTTATACTTATTTATTTGGGGTTGGTTTATATTGCTGCGGTTGAGGGTAAGTTAGCCGCATGCTTTTTTTTTGGTAAGTGAGTGGAGCAGACAATATTGCTGCGGTTTTGGCAGGAAACCGCAACAGTATATTTTTAAAATATTTTTTTATTATATTGCTGCGGTTTCCCGCCCAAAAGCGCAGCAACATTAGCTGTCTCCAGGCCTCACATTTTTTTCAATTATGTATCCATTGAACAATATTGCTGCGGTTTTGGACGGGAACCGCAGCAATATTGTTATTTTCTATTTTTTCTTTTGTTTTTGCGTGTTATATTGCTGCATATAGGTAAAACCGCGGCAATAAGCATTTATTCTACTAGTGTGGATTTCCAGGATAGTCTTCATCGGGTAATGGTGGCAGACGAAGAACCCCCCATCTTCTAGGACTCCTTAGATGACGATGAAGATGGCGAGGATGAGGACGAGACTCTAGTGGAAGATCAAGCTACTCCTCCAGCTGAATAGTGTACCTAGCCTAAGGCTTATCTGCTGTTGTAACTGCGCAAATGGCCATTTAGTAAGTTAGTTCTTCATCCCCCTAGTTTAATTTGTAATTTTTTGAACAAATCAATATATATGAATGATCTTTTGTCTAACTTTTGCTTTTATTGCCAAGTACCAAGGCAACTCGTCCATTCTAGGGATGAATCTCAAACTTAACAATAACTTGTCCAGAACTATGGACGACTTTTAACCTTCTTCAATCTAAGCATAAGAATAACTCCTCCTGATTGATTGGATGACCTCTGAATGGGGTCCTGAATGGTGGACGAGTTTCATCTTGACTCAAATATAACCAAGTGCCGAAGTTGCTCTTCCTGGACTATGGACGAACTTCCCTCCTTGCATTGTTTGAATCAACAGCAACCTGTCCTTAATGACCGGACGACCATTGAATGGTGAACGAGTTTCATCTTCATTCAAATATTAACAAGTGCCAAAGTTGCTCATACTGGACTATGGAGGAGCTTCAATCTATGCATTATTTTAGTCAACAACAACCCATCCTGAATGACTGGACGACCACTGAATGGTGAACGAGTTTCATCTTTATTCAAATAGTACCAAGTGCCAAAGTTGCTCGTCTAATCCATGCACTATTTGAGTCAACAACGACCCGTCTTGAATGATTGGACAAACACTTAATTGTGTACATATGGATAATATAAGCTCAAATGCAACTCTCATCTTGTCCTCGAACGATGAATCTCTTTATGTTCCGGTTTTCCTCCCCCCTTGGACGAAGTTGATCCTAATATTTGAAGCCAACTTGGTCCCAAGAAGGAAAACAACCAAAGAATGCTGATTTGTTGTGGAATCTTTGAATAAGGGTAAGAGTTTGAACCTTTGAGTGATGGACTGACCATGCACTCGGTCGGCTTCCCTTAAAGAGTAGTATATAAGTTGTAGTAACTTTTTCCTTTACTAAGGTTGTTACCACTTTGTTCACCTTGCAATTGAAAGTAATATTCCTTCACTAAGGCTTGCTTAATTTTAGTTGGCTTTCTTTAGAAGACCGATGCTTCCCTTACTAGAGATTATCAATTTTGTGTTTACCCAGATATGTAATCTATCTTATAGATTTGTTACATGTTGCCCGGTCTCCTTGAGGAAGCAATGTTCGTCACATAAATGGTTATTCCCTGTTATAATGTCCATCTTTTGTTTATATTGTGGATGTTTCAAATTTTCATTATTTTCTTACTAAGTTAATGTTACTTTTAGACCACCAAGCTGGTTGGTGGTAAAATTCCCCCAAGTAAATAAATTTAAGTAAGAGTAAAGAAGCAATATAGAGAGAAAGTAGAATTGTATTATATGAATTTGCTTGGCTAAACACCAAGTATACATATCTTTTTCTTCTATGTGGCGTGGCACTTGTGTTAGATTAGACACTAGAGAGCATTCATGTCACTTGCCTAAATTAGATGTGATATTTCTTCAGAGTGTCTAAGTTCCATGTTTGTTGGATGGGACGTCCCCCCATAGACGAAATTGTCGCTTTGTACTTCCTGGACGATTAAATAGGGCCCTTCCCCATTTGGTGTCAGCTTACCCAACTCTTTGGCTCTTCCAAGTCCCCTACTTTAAGTGGTCGTCTAACGACTCTCTTATTCAAGTCCTGGGCCATTCGAAGCTTGTACAATTGCATCCTTAGCAGCGCATTGCCCCTGACCTCTGGTACTTGGTCCAAGGCTATGCGCAAAGCAGCTTAATTTGCTTCGTCTGTGTACAACATGACTCTCAGGGTGGGTACCTCAATCTCAATGGGTAAGACAGATTCATTGCCATATACCAGCATGAAGGGTGTCTCTCCTGTAGAGTTCTTGGTCGTAGCTCTAATGGACCATAACACCAACTCTAGTTCAACAACTCATAATCCCTTGGCATTGTCCAACTTTCTTTTGATGCCATTTGACAGAATTTTTGTTGAACGACTCTACTTGCCCATTGGCTTGTGGTTGGGCTACTGCAGCAAAGTGGGCTTTTATTTCTCTTTCTGCCAACCAGTCCTTCAACTTTGGCGTTTCAAACTGTAGTCCATTGTCAAAGACGATGGATTGCAGCATACCGAACCAGGTAATAATGTTCTTCCAAATAAAGCCCTTGACATCATTTGTTGTTATACCCCGCATTGCTTCAGCTTCAACCCATTTAGTGAAGTAGTCCACAGCTACAATCACAAACTTCTTTTGACCAGCAACCACATGGAAGGGTCCCAGGATATCTATTCCCAATTTGGCAAAAGGAAGTGGGAATAAGATAGGAGTTAAGTAATTGGACAACTTCTAGTGTAGATTTCAATGTTTCCAACAACTGTCACACTTCTTTGCGTAATCAAGAGTGTCTTCCTTTAAGGAAGGCCAGTAATATCCAATCCTTAAAGCCTTTCCCCCAATGCTCTTTCCCATATGTGGGATACACAAGCTCCTTCATGGAATTCTTTTAAGACTTCTAGTCCGTCTTACCTGGTGATACACTTGAGAAGAGGACGATTGAACGATTTCTTGTAGAGGGTCTCATCCTATAACTTGAACCACTTGTCTGCCTTCACATACTTGGCCTCTACAGGGTCTGAAGGTAGCCGACCTATTTTCTTGAATTCTATAACGGGCTCCATCCAAACTGTCCTTCAGTGAAGAAACATCACTTGCTCTTGATCAATACTATTCTTTAGTTTAACCTCCCAAAACACTGTTCTTGGTGCATCACGGTCAACTGACCTGACCAATTTTGAGAGAGCATTTGCTTGATGATTTTATGACCTTGGAACTTGGTCAAGAACAAATCGTTTTAAGGGCTCAATCATCCTTGATCAAACGTATATATTTTCTCATTGCTGCTTCTTTACATTCAAAATCTCCATTAACTTGACTGATCACTAAGAGAGATTCTGATTTAGCCTCACTCTCTAAAGCCCTAGCCGCTCTACACATCTTGATCCCAGCCAGAAGCGCTTCATATTCAGCTTCATTATTGGACGCTTGGAATCGGAACCTTAATGCTTATTCAAACTTGTCTCCCTCTGAAGATTGAAAAATGATTCCTACCATGAGCGTTCAATGCTTCCTTCCTTCGGCTGGATCAGATATCGGTTCTATAGTTGGCCGAGTAATCTCAACTGTAAAATCTGCAAAAGCTTGTCCCTTGATGGCTTTCCTGGGCTCAAAAGATATGTTAAACATGTTGAGTTCAACTGCCCACTTCAACATTCGTCCAAAAGCTTCCATTTTTCCCAAAACTTGTTTTAGAGGTTGGTTAGTATAGACTAGTATATTGTGGGTCAAGAATTAAGGCCTCAATTTTCTGTTGGCCATGACTAGTGCTAATCCAAACTTCCCAACCAGTGTGTATCTACACTTAGCATCCTTGAGCACATGAGTAACAAAGTATACTGGGATTTCCACTGACTCCCTTTCTGCTAGTAAAACATCACTCACATCTTAAGGCGACACGGCTAAGTATACGAACAATTTTTCCCCCTTGGCTCGACTGACCAACCTGGGTAACTGATGAAGGTGATCCTTCACTTACTGAAGTGCTTATTCAGCTTCTGCTGTCCACGCAAACTTAGCTTTTTCCTTTATTGTAGCAAAAAGATGATGACATTTTTCTCTTGACTTAGACAAAAACCGTCCAAGAGCCGTTAAGCACCTTATCAGGCGTTGCACCTCTTCAATTCTAGACAGAGACTTCATGTCTAAAATAGCCTGGATTTTTTCAAAATTGGCTTCTATTCCCCTCTGATCTACCAAGAAACCTAAGAACTTCCCTACTAAGACACCAAAAACACATTTTTTGGGATTCAACTTCAACTTATACTTTCTAAGAGTTTCAAAAGTTTCTATCAAATCATCAATATGGCCTTGCTCTTGCCGACTCTTTACTATCATATCATCAATGTATGATTCCATATTCTTTCCCAACTGTGGTTGAAAGACCGTGTTAATCAGCCTTTGGAAGGTGGCTGGTGCATTCCAGCGGCCAAAAGGTATCCTCAACCAGCCATACAACAGTTAATCTGTAATAAAGGACGACTTGTCCTGATCCTCCGGCCACATGGGAATTTGATAAAATCCATAGTATATGCATCCATGTGGACTCTACTAGCCGATCTAACTTAGGCACAGGGAAACTTTCCTTGGACAGGTGGTACGTGTTGTTATGCGTACAAATTAAAACCTTATTTTATCCACATTAGTATTATTTAAGTTTTAGTACATCGATAAATAAGGGTCGATCCCATGGAGAGGTTTATATAATCCTAAAATCCAAGTTCAACTAATTAAGAGTACTTAACTAATATATACATATTCACATTTTTTTGGGGGGGGGGGGGGTTTACGAGATATTTTTATTAATTTAAAAACAACTAAAGATAAGTTTAACCTACTATTTACAAGTGATGACAAGTAATTCCACTTTAAGCTCATAATATTTTCAGAGATTTATAAATTCCTAACCTTCATTACACTTTCAATTTCATAAATCCAAGATTGGTTAGATAGATTAATTGTACGAATTCAAGTAGCCAAATTCCCCTACACTTCCATACTTTTAATCAACATTGAACTAGGCCGAATATCGATTCTAAACTAATCTAATCACCACAAGTATTTCGCAATTTTCGACGATTAAACTAGAAGCACTATAGAACTACAAGTACATCATTAATCCCTAGTTAATCTAAACATATCATATCTTTATCTTTAAATAACTAGTCCAAGTTATATTCGAGTTTGAACTTACAACCATCTTTGCAGGCCTAAATTAAACTAGTTACCACTTGTTATACAATTTGGACTGGGCTAAATCACATAACTAGAAATAATCTCAATTTTATACCTAATAATATAGGAAATTAAGTGTAAAATTGGAATTCAAACATTACAACCAAATATAACTTGAGTATCTAACTACAAACAATATTCAATTCAACTCAAAATTCAACATAATTCAACACTCACAATCCAAACTTCGAAACTAACTATGAAATTCAACAATACAATTCAACAACATAATCCAATTTGATTCAAATATCACAATCCACTTTTCGAAACAAACTAAAAAATTTCAATTACATAATCCAATATAATTCAACCAATACAATCCAAACATACTATGAAATTCAAAAGTATAATTAGGAAATTTCAAAACTAAATTGAAAGTACAAGAGGAAGAGAGAAGAACTTATGTATTCACGCGGAAATTCTCCTTCGAATTTTGGATTTCGCACCTACGTTCGAGCTTGAACTTCACCCTCCCCGGTTTTGTGCTAGGACTCCAACCCAAGGCTATCTTCTTCGTCGAATTCGCGCACCCCAATTTAGCTTCGAAATCTCACGTTATTTCTCTAATTTTTCACTCACTTTTCTGTGGAAATTTCTTGCATAGTATTTTTGTGACCCTCAATGGGGTATTTATACCTAATTTGCCGCCCAAAATGAAGATTTCTGAACCAATCAAGCAAGAGAATTGGGCTCCAAGTTTTGACCCTAAAAACCGACCTTCTCCTCATTGCGGTGCCAAAATTTGTGCTTTACTATGATTGGATGATGAATTTGCAAGTTGTTGTTGTAAATCTAGTGCTTTTTGATTGATGTAGATGGGTGGTGGAAAAATGCGGTTGAAGGAAGAGATGAGTCGAAGAGGAGGAGCGTCGAAGAGGATTGAATGGCTTCCTCTGTTTTTTCTTTCTTTCTTCCCTCTTCATTCTGTTTCACATTTTTCTCTTTTCTTTTTCTTATTCCCTAATTTTTCCTTCTTTTCTTTAGGCTGATTTTGAAGATATGGTTTTAGGCTTGGCTCTTTCTTCATTCCTTGGACCAAGATTCATCATTAAACAAAAACATTTTAATTAAGTAATATTAGTAATAAATAAAAACCTAGCATATTATATCTAATAGTATTCAAAATATATTTAATGCATTAAAATAATAATATAAACATACTTGTAATAATTAAATAAGTGGAAATAAGTATATTATTTTGCGCACTTATCAACAGGCCTTGTTGATATCAGTGTAGTCCACACACATTCTCCATGTGTCATCGCGCTTTGGTACCATGACCACGCCGGCTATCCATTCTGGATAATAAGTCTCTTTAATAAACTTAGATTTCAACAACTTCTAAACTTCCTGGTCGACCGCCTAATTTCTAGCCGGCCCTACATGCCTCTTTTTTTTGACGAACTGGCTTCAATTCCCAACATATCCTCAACACTATAGGCAAACACATCCTCAAATTCCTTCAACAATCTTACCAACCCATTCTTCAACTCAGGGTTAAGAGCATACCCAATCTTCAATGTTCTTTCTGGACGGGCGTCATCTAAGCAAATGTCCTCAGGAACCTCTACAGACTCTGGACGCTCAAGTGTCGTGCCCATGATGGTCATTACCTCTTCTGACGAGGCTGTTTCATCTTTAATGGGCATATACTTTCTCTTCTTGCTAGGAAGATGGCTGGACGATTTGCTAGAGGGAGCAACCTGCGTCTAAGGACTTTCAATTACCGCCCTCAGATAGTCCACTTGCTTTTTAACAATCTCGGCCGGTTTTCCCTCACCAGCGCCCTTCGCTTGATCTCGCTTCTCTGCTTTCCAAGATGATAGTTTCAAAGTAGTTAGGTAGCCTTCTTTGGCCGCCTGCTGGTCCCTGTACAATGAACCAATTTGTCTACCATCACACTCAAACTTCATGAGCATTAGATGTGTAACTATAACTGCCTTAATATGATTCAGCGTTGGTGGTCCGAGTATGATGTTGTAAGTAGTTAAATCGCAGACAACCGAGAACTTAATGAACAGCATCCGAGAGGCCTCCTTCTCCCCAACTCGGACGAGTAGAGTAATTGTTCCCATGGGGCGAACAATTCCTCTACCGAATCCAATGATTGGATGGTAGACTAGAACTAAGTTACTCTCGTCAAACCTTAGTCTGGACAAACAATGAGCACTTATGATATCCGTAGAACTTCCAGTGTCAATCAAAATTCTTCTTAATATCAGATTTGCCATTTTCACCTTTACGACTAAAGGTTCATCATGAGGGTTTTTTAACTTTCCTCGGTCTTGCACACTAACTACCACTCTAGGGAACGGATCAACCTTTGCCTGATAAGCTAGCAAAACTTGGTCGAGCTCCCTAAGGTAGTTCTTGTACCCTCTGTTGGTTGGTCCACTAGTGGCGAATCCTCTTGATATTATAAGGACAACATCCTCGTTAGTACTCTCACTTTCCTTCTTGCTCTAGCGATCATCCTTTCTCTGGAACTTCCTTCCCCCTTGGGGTAAGTATGAATTCATCTTTCCTTTTCGAGCTAAATCCTCCAAAGCTCTCTTAAGGTGCTTACATTCATTAGTATCATGCCCACAATCCTTGTGAAAATAATAATACTCACTCGTGTCCCTATTTCTATAAGGAGTCTTCATCACAGCTGAGCCTTGAGCATGTGTTGATCCTTTGTCTCCATGAGAATGGAGTATTGATCTTTCCTAAAGGCTATGGGTTCCGCTGAAGATTTAGATCCTTTTCTCTTGCTCCGCCTGGATGAAGTTGTGGTGCAGGTTATAGCCCAAGCCTCAACTTTTTTAGGGTTGCTCTTCTTTGGCTGAGTTACCTCTTCAGCTTTTCTTGGACTCCGGATGTTTTGCTTCAGCACAAACTTCATTGGTATGTATAAATGCTTCGACCTCTCTTAAGGCTTCGGCAAGAGTATTAATTTTCTTTTTCACAAGATCAAATTTAAAATTTCATAGCCTCAACCCTCTGATGAAGGCTTCAAAGGCCACACTGGCATCGAGATCTTGAATTTGCAGAGCTTCTGAATTGAATCTTTTAACGAAACTTCAAAGAGCTTCTTTTGATCCTTGTGCATCCTAGTCTTCTACTCTTGCCGATTGACAACAAAACGACCAGTAAAAAGGTAACTGAGTTCAGTAAAACTGTTGATTAAGTTGGGAGGGAGATTGTTAAACTAGTTCTGAGCCACTCGCCTCAGAGTGGACAGATAGTTCTTACACCAAGTAGCATCATCTATTGCTTAGACATATATATCATGCTTATAAGCGGACAAGTGAACGTTTGGATTAGTTGTTCCATCGAAAGGTTCTATTGTAGGGAGCTTAACCTTTGGGAAGAGGGGCGCCTCCATGATTCTGGCAGAGAATAATGTTGGCCAGTTGATCCGGATGGCTCCCAGTTGTCCCTTAGTGGGTATGAGCTCCCTACGATATTCCTTCAATACAGGATTGGAAGAGGTGCTTGCAAGAACTGGACGCCTATACACCATCGGCTGCAATATCGTTTTTTCCTGTCTTGGACGAACAAGAGAGGGGCCCAGACTTCTTTCTTTTGTTCTGGGTGTTAACCTCAAAGGAGGATCTCTCAAATATGGAGTGGATCTTGTGACAAATCATTGTAATATACGGCTTTTGTTGCCTCCAAATCTTCCCGAGCATCTGTCTCCATCCTATGTCCATTTGGAAGGACATTATCCTGAGTCTTGACCACCGGATTCCAGTCCATCTTTCTTTGCTGCTCACTGCCTTCTAGCTACTTTTCTCTAGTCTCGCTCTTAGAAAGTTCCTGACAAACAGGTCGACTTGGACCTGGACGGTTCTCCTAGAAATGCCCCCTAAGAGGAGCTGGATTGTTAACGAGTGGATATGTATTTAGTTGGAAGAACATCATATTGTTCTTGGACAACCGTAACCATCCTAGTGTGAAAGTAATATAGGACGTTCTCCATATGGGCAACAGCCACCGGGCGTTCAAGATTTTCCTGAATGACAGGCTCACGACTCTATCTAAGAACATTGACAATAGTTGGAGGCATAACCCTCCCTCGAGGTGGTCTCTCATCATTCACATTATCTTCTACTCAAACTTGAAAACTTCGATTCCTTGCTATATTGGACAGGTGACAGTCAGTAGTCATCGTTGCGTCTCTCCATAGGAGATGCCAAATGTTAAGTGGTTCTTCACTAGTATCTATATTGTTATACCTTAATAGGTTCTTAAGTGGAGACTTGTGCAACAATGTCCTAGTAAGAGAACTCCGATCCGGAGCTCCGGTCCTAAACCTACAAATAAGGGACGCACCCTGGAGGTTTGGGTGGTGGTTCCCCCTCCGAAGCTTAAATCATGTATCAGGAGTAGAGATAGAGAGAGAAAGTGACAGAATTTTCACAGAGTATGGGTACACATTATTCAAAAAGTTACCTTTTTCCTGATTTCAAGGGGTTATTTATAGCGTTTGGGGACTGATTGCTGCCGTTGGAGTCACTTAATTTAAGGACATATGATTGGCTATGCAATCAAAGCTTGACATGTGGCAGATAATGATTGGATGATACACATCAACGAATCATATGCAGCCATTTATTGAGATTTGGGACTGGATATTCTGTTAGGCCAAAAAAGTGGGTTGGTACCTTTCCACAGTGAAAGTCGGTACATCAGCTATCCTTTTCTTTGTACTTTTTCTTTGAGAGGAGACATGTGGACGCTCCATATGGATCCATGTGTGCCTTAAGAAACCGTTGATTTTCAGGCTACATCAAAGAATTTTATGAAATTTATATTAAGTTAGAAATTATAGAATTTTAATTGATGTCGTAAGATTCAACAATCTCTATAAAATCAAGAAAAATTGATTTTACGAAAGATTTTTTTATAAATACAGGAAAATCCAAATAAAAAAAAAATCTTGCTGCATCTACAACTGCATGATAGCTTTGTATTATATACGAAACGTTTTAGCATTCTTTTGTCCTAAATTTAATGATTTAGGAAAGTTTTACCCCTTTTCCTACCCTAGTTTACACTATAAATACCCTTCTAATCCTTCACTATTTCTTCACCAAAAACCTAGAGGGTTATTAATAAAGTTTTCTTTAAAGTGAGTGCTCTCTTTGAGTGCTTTTTAGTAGATTTTGTTCTTCACCGAGGATTTTTAGTGGTAGGTTTTGGAAGTACTCTTTTTCAAGTTTGTTTTAATTCCTAGTTTTTTATCTTTTCTAGTTCTATAAAAACATATCTTTATTTTTTAAGCATGAATCATGTTTAGAATTAGTTAGTTTAGTATATTTTTTTTTAAAGTTCATATATTGCTTATCGTTTTGATTAGAATTAGTTTATAATTGCTAGGAGTATTTTGTTCGTGAGCATTCCCTTAATACTTGATTTTCTTGTTTCGTGAATTGTGAAGATACGTTTACCTGGTTTGATCTTTAATTGCTATGTATAACTAGTTATGCGTGCTTTAGTACAAATTATATGAATTGGTATATGTAAATGGTTTAATCAAACATTGTTATCATTTAATCTAGATAAAAGCTTGCAGTTCTCTTGCTTTGTTACATCGTAGACTTCTCACTTGCTAAATCAACTAAAGATTGTTTAACTTCATAATCTGTTGCTTTGGAGGGAAATATAATTTGAATTTTTAAAGGTTATTTTAGTAACTTTTAACAATAGTTACTCGTGTCATTATCTTATTATTGAGTTAAATACTTAAAAATATATTTGATAAATAATTTTATAAAATCCAAAATTCATTTTTGGGTAATAAAATCATATTATACTCCCTCTGTTTCCTAAAGATCTTCCCTCTTTCCGTTTAAGTGTGTTTCCAAAAGATCTTCCCTCTTTTACTTTATTCCTTATTTGGAATTTTTTTTTCCTTTTTTAGCCCTCTCATGTCCCTATCATTTGATCCACCATTACATTATTAATTCAATTTTACTCCCTTTCTCTGTCCTACTAACCCCTTTTTATTTGTTTATTTATCTTAACTCATTTTTCTCTCCTACTTTACCCACCCCACGCCCCACACAAATGGATCCTCATTGGTATATTAGGAACAGTAACAAGGAAGATTTTTAGGAAACGGAGGGAGTACATGTTAATATGAAATTTTTCGGATTGTTTTTTAAGTGTTGTTTTAAAAAACTGGTTTCTTTTAAATAAAATCGAAAACTTAAAATATTTAAAATTATTTGTAAAACTTATAAAAGTATGATTTTTATGAAAGTTATATTAAGTTATAAATTTGGAATTTTATTTGATTTGGTAAGATTTAACAATCTTTTTAAAATCAAGCAAAATTGATTAAGATAAGAATTTTTATAAATAAAGGAAAATCCAGATTTGGAAAAACAAAAAAAATCTTGCTACATCAACAGCTGCACCACGGCTTTGTATTATATAAGAAAAGTTTTAGCCTTCTCTTTCCCTAATTTTAATGATTTCGGAATGTTTTACCCCTTTTCCTACCCTAGTTTACATTATAAATACCCATCTAATCCTTCACTTTCTCTTCACCAAAAATCTTGAGAGTTCTTAATAAAGTTTTCTTTAAAGTGAGTGCTCTCTTTGAGTGCTTTCTACTAGTTTTTGTTCTTCACCGAAGAGTTTTAGCGGGAGGTTTTGGAAGCACTTTTTTTCAAGTTTGTTTTAATTCCTAGTTTTTGTTCTTTTTGAGTTCTATAAAAACATGTTTTATTTTTTAAGAATGAATCATGTTTAGAATTAGTTAGTTTAGCATTTTTTTTTAAGTTCATATATTGTTCATCATTTTGATTAGAATTAGTTTATAATTGCTAGGAGTATTTCATTCATGAGCATTCTCTTAATAGTTGATTTTCTTGTTTCGTGAATTGTCAAGGTACATTTACTTGGGTTTGATCTTTAATTGGTATGTATAAACTAGTTATGCGTGTTTTAGTACAAATTATATGAATTGGTATATGCAATTGGTTTAATCAAACATTCTTCTAGATAAAAGCTTGCAGTTCTCTTCCTTTGTTAAATCGTAGACTTCTCATTTGGTAAATCAACTAAAGATTGTTTAATTTATTTATAAAAAAAAAATCAATTTGCATGTATAGCAACCCAACTCTTAATATATAATGAATCCACTTTTGCAAATTAGTGGCTTTGAGTAAACTCCAAAATGTTAGCATTAGTTTTAGTTTTAAAATTTTAAGTTATCCTTTTTCCTATGATTAAGTTTGTTTATCATAATTCTTTATTTGAATTATAGAAAAGGTTACCCCTATATTATTCTTATTACAATTACCCCTTGTCTTTATTCAAGATTGGTTCTTCCAATGCAAGTCCACCAGTTAATATCAAAGGTTACTCCAATGTCCGAGTATTTATATAGGGATGCTACCTTGAGGGGTTTGCACACTTAGTATCCATGAATCAAGAAAAGGGGTTTATATTAAGTTCTTATACTTCCTCCGTTTTTTTTTATATGTTACACTTTCAAAAATTGTGGTTTTCTAGGCAAAAATTGGAGGAGTGATTAGGAGAGAATAAGTATAGGGAATTAAAGGGGTGGGGATCATTGCACATGGGGGTTTAAGGGAAAGGAGGAGAGAGAAAAGAGGGACCACTAGTTGGTTCCCTCCCAATTCTAGCGGCTGAGGAGAGAGAAAAGTGGGGGAGCCAAATTTTTTGGCACAATTTGTTTTCCCTCCAAATTTCACAAAGAGAAAATTTGCAAAAAATTTAAATTACCCAATTTCAAAGTTACTTTAAGCATACCATAACATCTCTATCCTCTATATAAACCCCCAACATTAAATGGGGGCTTATTTTCCAAAATGAGGAGAGAGAAAATATTGTTTAGCACCATGGTTTAGTTTTGTTACAAAAAATCAGATTACACCCACAATTCACTGCACACACATTGCACAGGATTAATTACAAAAAATTTCTACAAGTTCAAAACTGAAGTTTCCCACAAAAAACTTCAAACTTCAGTCTTCAAAAAATCATCTTCAGCTTAATCACATGGGGTCAGCAGAGGAGGGAGGGGATTTTGGCCTTCAAGAGCTGCTGGAAATAGAAGGCATGGAGGATGAGTTGCTGATGCATGAGATGTGGACACATTACAACAGTGAAGATGACACAGAGGATGATGATGATGGAGGTACAGCAGCAGCAGATGGCAGTGAATCAGAGCAACCAAATCACCAAGGTAACCCAGAACAACAAAACACAGAAATAGAACACAATGTAAGTTCAACAACCCAAAAACCAAATTAACTTTAACAAAAAGAAGAATGTTGGTTGATGACCTACTTACCTCTGAAATAAATGGTAAATTTGCATGGGGTTTAAAAACAGAAATAGCAAAAAACATGGCATAAGTAGGATGACATTAGATAGGATATGGAAAGATGCAAAAAACAGAGAGAAGCTGGGCATGCCATAGATGTGAGAAACAAAAAAGCAGGAAGATGTGGTAGGAAGCTTAAAGTATATGATGACAAATGGCTTCAGTCAGTCCCACTTAATCTGAGGACAAGTATAAGGCATTTGCTGGATATCTTAAAATCCCCCTCCTCTGTTTACAGTCTATTGAAACGGGGCAAGCTGAGAAGTCACACTAGCAGCACCCACCCAAAACTGACTGAAGATCATAAGATTCAAAGAATGAAGTGGGTGTTACAACACATATTACCAGCAACAAGGACACAACCACCTAAATTTGTTGACATGCAAAATGTTGTTCACATAGATGAGAAGTGGTTTTATTTAAGTCCAGATATGAGAAGGTTTTATTTGCTTCCGCTGAAGATGACCCTTATAGTTGCTGTCAGTCCAAGAGGTTTAAGATAAAAGCCATGTTCATGTGTGCCACATCTAGACCTATTAAGGACAGTGAGGGAAGGATGATACATGATGGGAAATTTGGTATCTACCCTTTTGTTGAGTATGCAAGAGCTAAGTATTCAACAAAAAACAGAAGGGCAGGTACTATGTTGACAAAGGCAATTGAAAGTGTTACACTACCAGTTATGAGGGATATGATAGTTAACACTATCATACCTGCCATAATGAGGAATTGGCCAGAAGGTGTGTCGAAAGAAATATACATACAACAAGACAATGCTAGACCTCACATTCATGCATCAGACCCACAATTTATTGAAGCAGCAACTCAGAATGGATTCAATATCCAACTCATGAATCAACCAGCTCAGTCCCCTGACTTAAATGTGCTAGACTTGGGGTTTTTTAGAGCAATTCAGGCACTACAATATCAATCATTTCCTAAGAACCTAGATGAACTGATTTTAAGAGTGCAGGACTGTTATGATTTCTTTGACCCAGAAGTTTTGAAGTACACTTGGTTGCAATTACAATATGTTATGGTAGAAATACTAAAGTGCAAAGGGGGGAACAATTTCAAGAATCCACACCATGCAAAGAGAAAGTTAGAGAGATTGGGATTACTTCCAGAAAATGTAACAGTGGACCAAGCTGTGATAGATGAGGCAGTTACATACTTGAATGAGAGGTTTGTGAATGTAGGAGAACATTTGACTACTTAGATGCACATCAAGAGTAGAATGGGCAGAAGATGTGGCAAGTTTTTTTTGAACATAACTACACTGTGTATGAAGGAAAAGAATGGGGAGCAACTTTTTGGTATATATCTAGTATAGAAGAAGATGAAGGATCTACTTGCACAAATACACATGATCTACTTTTTGTTAAAGATTATGGACAACATGAAGCAACACTTCTAAGCAAACCAGAAAGTTTTTGGGGGTGTTCTTGTTTAGTTATTAGACTATTTTGTACATGTTCAAGGACTGGTTTGTATAAGCAGTGATGCAAGCATTTAATGAAGTGAAGCAATTATGGTTGTTTTTATTCTTTTGCATGTCAACAAGTTTAAATTAAGGTGTGTGTTTTTAAAATCCATCAGGGTTAATTCAATGGCTCATTGAGGAAGCAATGGATGATTTAAAACCTCAACTTATTGGTTTAACACCAATAAGGAGCAAATCATCTATTGCTCTTCAAGCCCAATGTATGAGTCCCTTCATCATTTGGATTTTACTTTTTAAAATACATTTGGGACTCAAGGGGGAAGCAAGAGGGACTCATTGTGTAAACAGTGGGGCTTAACTTAACTCAGCACCCAAAAACAGAAGGCAACAAAAAACAGAAGGCAACCAAAAACAGAAGTACATCATTAGCCATTTGTTCATCCTCAAACCTCCTATCCAAACCAACACCCATAGGCTTCCCAAATATACATGCCAACCACATACACAAGGCACCAAAAACAGCCAACCAAAATCCACAATCCAACCAAAAACAGAAGCCTACCTAAATCAGAACCCAACCAACACTTTCATAGGCAACCAAAAACAGCCAACCAAAATATTCATAGGCAACCAAATACACAATCCAACCAAAATCAGAACCCAACCAACACTTTCATAGGCAACCAAAAACAGCAAACCAAAATATGCATAGCAAACCAAATACACAAGGCAACCAAAAACAGGCAACCAAAATACAAAATCCAACCTAAAACAGAAGCATACCAAAACCAGAACCCAACAACCATTTTCATAGGCAACCATATACACAATCCAACCATAAAATATTCATAGCCAACCATATACACAATCCAACCAAAATCATAAGGCAACCAAAAACAGAACCCAACCACCATTTTCATAGGCAACCAAATACACAATCCAACCTAAAACATATTCATAGCCAACCATATACACAATCCAACCAAAAACATAAGCCAACCAAAAACAGAACCCAACCAACAGATTTATAGGCATCCAAATACACAATCCAACCATAACATATTCATAGCCAACCATATACACAATCCAACCAAAATCATAAGGCAACCAAAAACAGAACCCAACCACCATTTTCATAGGCAACCAAATACACAATCCAACCTAAAACATATTCATAGCCAACCATTAACAATCCAACCAAAACATAAGCCAACCAAAAACAGAACCCAACCAACAGATTTATAGGCAACCCAAATCAGACCCCAAGCAACATATTTATAGGCATCCAAAAACACAATCCAACATAAATAATATCATACGCAACCAATAATAGGCAACAGCAAACAATAGGAATTTCAGGGACTCAAATTAACTAAAAGGCAACAAAAAACAGAAGGCAATAAAAAGAGTTAGTATGATAGAACCTCAGGGAGTCAAAGTACTCTCCTTTCTCCTGATAAGGAAGCAATGAGTATCAGGATCAAGTTCTGATGAAGTGCAGGGACTCATTGGAATTTCAAGCTCACCCTCACCATCCTCAGCCTCCTCATCATCCGCAGTTCTTCAACCACATCGAAAACCTTAAAACCCCATCAGACTCAACATACATAGCATAAACAGTGCCTTCATCGTCGTAGACGTTGAAGGACTTAGAAGCACAACCCAAACACTGACATCTGTCCTTCCTCTTACACCCACAAGTCCTTCTCCTTCTCCTTCCCCTTATCCTTCTCATTCTCCTTCAACTCTTGAACTTTACCATTCTTCCCAACAGTGTAAAAACACGGAGCCTTTAAAGCACAAATCTCATGGGTAGAACGGAGAATTTCCTTACCTTTTCCCCATCCCCTTCCCTCAACCCTAGATCTAGGCCTCAACCTCTGTGAAATAGGTCTGGGGTCAAAGATCTTCTTAACTTGGGGACTCATTTTTTTAGGGTTGGAAGAAGAAGAGGGACGGAATTCCCTTGGTAACCCCGTTACCTGATAAAACTCATCAACCACCACACCCAAAGCCTTGAAGGCATAAGGGCGAAGCAAGTGCTTTGCATCTCCACTGTCATAGAGCCTCCTTGGCCAAGGAGACCCAGTCTGCAATGCAAGCATCAACTCGCGAATAGAGTCAGACTCATCAGCATCGTCAGTTTGGAACAAGGCATCAACAAGGGGTTGGAGGTCAGGCACAAAATTCTTCGGCATTTTTCTAGGGTTTTGTTCAAGAACTTTTGAGGGAGATTTGAAGAGAAATCGAAAGAATCAAGAGAAGAATGGAGAAATCGAAAGTTTTAAGGGGAGATTTGAAGAGGAAGTGAAGAAATCTAGAGAGAGAAAATGAAGTTCAGTAGAGAGAGGAAGAGAAGATCAGAAGAGGACAAATGGAAGTGGAGAGAGAGAAGATGAAGTTTTGAGGGAGAGAGAGAAGGTCGAAGTTTTAGGGTTAGGGAATGGGAGGGGTTGGGAACTGGGGAAGAACTTTAATGGGGGGGATGAATCAGTTGGGGAAGGGGGGTTGAATGTAGTAAATGATCATGGGGAAGATGAATAGGTAGTTGGGGTGTTTTAATTTTGGTGAGAATGGTTAAAATCTGATTAGATTAGGTAGGGATTTAATAGGGTAGATTAAGAGTGTTTTAATTTTTAAATGGGTAGTTAGTAAGGGTAATATGGACATTTCACAAGGCAAAAGTTACTAAATAAGGAAATTTTTAAAAGTGTAACATTTATTTAAAACCATGCAATTTTAGGAAAGTGTAACATATAAAAAAAAACGGAGGAAGTATTATTGTTTCCACTTTAGTGGAATTATTAAAGGAGATATATTATTTCATGGTAACATGAATTTCAGAAGGGATTGATATTATCTTTTATTATTATTACGAGAATTGCGAAATAAAGCATGTTTATTAAAGTCTGTGAATTATATATGTACAAATTTACAAGTCTTCCATGTAAATGAACTCAGTATTTCAACTGACTCGTATTTCCTAATTTTTTTTGGCTTTGTCCTACTTTTCTTTCGGAGAGTTGTTTTCAGGTTCAATGATGATTCATGATGCATATTGCATGGGAGGAAACTTTCGGGATCGTTAGAACTAGATCACTATTTTAGGTGTGTTTGAACATTTCATTTTAGTATTTTTTTTTAATATTAATGTTTATTATTATAAATAAAGTTAGTGATTTCTGTTGCATATTTTTTGCGTGTCAAGTTATAGTATTGCCAAAGCGTATTTATTTTTTGATGGTAATACCCTTAAAGTTTCTCCGACAAAAATAAAGTTTGGAAAGAGAGGCAAGCTAAGTCGAAAGTACATTGAACTCTATAAAGTTTTGACCAGGTTTGGCAAGGTGACCTATCGTTTAGAGTTACCTCATGAATTAAGCAAAGTAAATAATGCCTTTCATGTGTTACAATTGAGGAAGTAGATTTTAGATTCCTCTCTTGTGTTGCAGCCTAAAGCTATCAAATTGGACTAGACCTTAACCTATTAGGAAGGGCTGAGTAAGATCCTAGATAGCAAAGTCCGTAGTACTACAAACGAGGATGTAAAGATATTAAAAATTCTTTGGTCCAATCACAAGACTAAGGATGCGACTTGGGAGAATGAGGACGAAATGCGTAGAAAGTACACTGAGTTATTCATTGAGGTTAGTCGAGTTACGGGGGAGTAACTCCCTTTTTAAGTGGGATAGAAAGCGATAGAGTTTCTCGTGCTGTTACATTTTTAGAGCATATAGAGTCGTTATATTGCATCTTACATGTAAATTCTTAATTTTAGCATGAAAACAAATTTATTGAAAGGGAAATTTTTCTAAGTTTCGGGACGAAACTTCTTTTAAAGGGGTTGAATGTAATACCCCGTATTTTTAGGAATTTTCTTCAAAAATCATTTTATATTATTTCAAAATCGCTTTAGAGAGAATAATTTGAAGGGAAATATAGTTTGAATTTAAAGGTTATTTTAGTAATTTTTAACAATAGTTGCTCTTGTCATTATCTTATTTATTTAATTAAATGCTTAAATAAATATTTGATAATTAATTTTATAAAATCCAAAAATCATTTTTGCGTAATAAAATCATATTATACATGTTAATGTGTAATTTTTCGGATTGTTTTTAAGTGTTATTTTGAAAAACTGGTTTCTTTTAAATAAAATCAAAAACTTTAAATATTTAAAATTATTTTTAAAACTTATAAAAATAGCATTTTTATGAAATTTATGTTAAGTTATAAAGTATAGGATTTTAATTGATTTGGTAAAATTTAACGATCTCTTTAAAATCAAGCAAAATTGATTTTAGGAAAGAATTTTTATAAATAAAGGAAAATCATAAACATAAAAACAAAAAAAAACTTGCTGCATCTACAGCTCCATGACAACTTTGTATTATATAAGATAAGTTTTAGCATTTTTTAACCCTAATTTTAATGATTTAGGAAAGTTTTACCCATTTTCCTACCCTAGTTTACACTATATATACCCCTCTAATCCTTCCTATTCTCTTCACCAAAAATCTAGAGAGTTATTAATATAGTTTTCTCTAAAGTGAATGCTCTCTTTGAGTGCTTGCTAGTAGTTTTTGTTCTTCACCGAGGAGTTTTAGTTGGAGGTTTTGGAAGTACTCTTTTTCTAGTTTGTTATAATTCCTAGTTTTTGATCTTTTTGAGTTCTATAAAAACATGTTTTTATTTTTTAAGCATGAATCATATTTAGAATTAGTTAGTTTAGCATAATTTTTTTAAATGTTCATATATTGTTCATCGTTTTGATTAGAATTAGTTTATAATTGCTAAGAGTATTTGGTTCGTGAGCATTCTCTTAATAGTTGATTTTCTTGTTTCGTGAATTGTCAAGGTACGCTTACGTGTTTTGATCTTTAATTGGTATGTATAAACTAGTTATGCGTTTTTATTGCAAATTATATGAATTGGCATATGCCAACTTGCGGCAGTTCTATCATTTAGATTTTATAGTCTTCACATTTTCCTAGCATATCAGCATCGTCTTTTAGCTTATAGTTGAAAATGAGATTGCTTGTTAGATAGAATCTTCTAAGAGACAAACACACTTCAGATATACAATGTTCATTTTGATATTCAGATCAATGAAATCATGGACGAATATGTACATGGGAAGCATTATGTTGCGCTACAAAATTTTACAAGCATCTCATCAGTATCAGATTAGATTCTCCCTATGTATACCTTTGGTGCTACCTAGATAATAACAACATCACGACAAATATTAATAAGCAAAAACAAGAATAATTTTAAATCTCAAATCATTTTACAGAATTTTTTGTAATGCCTCTGCCTCACTCTTCACAATTTTAAAGCCTCTGCCTCAATGTTATCAACTTGGCAGTAGCTTCACAACCTCACTCACATCACTTGAACGTTAAAAAAACCTAAAATTTGGCCCACATTTTGTCATGAATCAAACTCTGACAACAATACAGTGATTAAGTAATTGATAAATCATCGAATTGATGGATTACTGTAGGAAAATTGAGCAAAACAACTAGATAACTCGAATATAATTCATAGTCCAAAAACTAGCAGCAAAATTAGACAAAATCAACAAAAGTAGCAGCAAAATCGAGGATAGAGAAGAACAATTATAATACAAGCACACTTCTTTATGGTAGGGAAGATTGAGAAATTTACAACAATCTTTGATTTCATCGTAAGTACACTAGTGGAAAAATGAAGAAGGGGATGTGCTGAAAAAGGCTTGTAGGGTTGCGCTTTTTGACAACAGTCCTTTCAATAGCAGCCCTTCACTTTTTAAGTAGGGTTGCGCTAGACAAGCGCAGCCCTTCAAGCTTAGAAGGGTTGCGCTTTAACCTAAAAAGCGCAGCCCTTCCTACCAAAAAAAATATATAAAAAAAAAAATTTCGACATTTTTTTACTATTAATCTCACATTTTCTGAATTTTAACATTTGCATTAAACTTTAAAGTAAACCATCCAAATCCGGAAGAGAAGAAATTACAGAAGAGAAGAAATTACAGATCTACAATGCGACTAAACCCAAATATACAGAAGAGAAGAAATTATAGATCTACAATGCAACTAAACCCAAAACAAAAACAAAAAAAGAACGAAACAGAAAGGAACAAAAACTAATATACAGAAGAGAAGAAATTATAGATCTGAAAATACAAGAACATTAATCAAAACAAAGATTAAGAAATTATAGATCTAAAAATACAAGAACTACCTCCAAACACTAGCCTAATAATGTTTAAATACATAAAACAAAATCCTAATACATAATTAAGGAAAAAAAATTCGAAAATACTTAAAATGCCTATTTGGAGCCTTAAACGAACTCGGATGGCTTAAAAAGCCTAAACGTCACGGTCCCGAAAAGGTATCACAATAGGCAATCGGACTCCGTCGGCATGATTAGTGCAAATCATTTCAGGTTTTTTGTTGCAACTTTTCTGGGAGTTTTTGAGAGAGAAGAGAGGATGAGAGAGAAGGAGGAAAGGGAGGAGGGACGTGAGAGAAGGAGGAAAAGGGAGGAGGGACGTGAGAGAGGAGAGAGAATAAGGGATAATATATTTGACGATGCCCGCTAAATATTTGAAGCCCGCGAGTTTTTTATTTCAAATTTTTTTAAGAAGGGTTGCACTTTTCTTCAAAAGTGCAGCCCTGTATAGCAGAAGGGCTGCGCTTTTTCCAAAAGTGCAGCCCTTCTGCTATGTAGGGCTGCGGTTTTGAAGAAAAGTGCAACCCTTCACTAGTAGGGCTGCGCTTTTAGAAAAGGCGCATCCCTTCCTTTTTTTTCCCCTAGTGGTAGGATTTTCGCAAGCTTTGCTAGCGCTAATTCGACGACATTCAGCTATCGTTTTCTTCGAAATGATATAAATTAGGTAGAACACCACCCATTTTTTGACATTGAGCAATTCACCATTCATCTTTTCTTCTGACGAAACCCTAATTCGATTAAATATCCGGACAGAAGTAGATAGAAGGAGATCAAAAACGGAGTAACAAAGTGGATATAGATCGAGGAGAGAGTTTGAATTTGCTTGGTTGGGAGAACGGAGGAGGGGAGGAAAGAGGAGGGTGAGAGAGAGAGAGGGAACTTAGAGGGTTAGGGTTTTGTTTGAGGAGAGATAATGAGAGGAGGAGGGTGAAATGGGTTAGCGTGAAATAGGTCAGTTGGGCTATTGGGCTTTTTAATGAGTATCACCGGATTTCTGAGGGAAAAAAATAAGATGCAGTCCTTGGAACCGCATCAATTTTTATAATCTGATGCATTCCACAAGAGGACCACATCAGATTGTCCTCCCATTTTTAATGTTGATTTCCTTCCCATCTTTCCTTCTCATTTTTAATGTTGATTTTCGGATGCGGTTTTACAAAAATCGAATTTGTTACTAAGTAACAGAAAAGGTTTTTTCCACTAATGAAAGTATGTGAATTATATATTTACAAGTTTACAAGTATTGCATGTATATGTAGTCAGTATTTCAACATACTTATATTTCCTATTTTTTTTGGCTTTGCCCTACTTTTCTTTCGGAGAGTTGTTTTGAGGTTCAATGATGATTCTTGATGCATGGGAGGAAACTTTCGGATCATTAGAACTAGATCACCATTTAAGTAGTCTTTAAACATTTCATTTTAGTTTTTTTTTTTTTTAATAATAATGTTTATTATTATAAATAAAGTTAGTAGTTTCCATTGCATATTTTGCGTGTCATGTTATACTATTGCCAAAGCGTATTTATTTTCGTGGTGATAATACCCTTAAATTTTCTCCGACAAAAGGCGTAATGAGGTTTGAAAACAGAGGCAAGCTAAGTCGAAAGTACATTGAAACCTATAAAGTATTGACCAGGGTTGGCAAGGTGGCTTATCGTTTAAAGTTACCTCCTGACTTAAGCAAACTAAATAATGTATTTCATGTGTCATAATTGAGGATGTAGATTGCAGATTCCTCTCATGTGTTGCACCCTGAAGCTATCGAATTGGATTAGACCTTAACTTATGAGGAAAGACCGAGTAAGATCCTAGATAGAAAAGTTCATAGTACTAGAAACAAGGATGTAAAGATATTAAAAGTTCTTTGCTCCAATCACACGATAGAGGATGCGACTTGGGAGAATGAGGATGAAATGCGTAGAAAATACACTAAGTTATTCATTGAGGTTAGTAGAGTTACGGGGGAGTAACTCCCTTTTTAAGTGGGGTAGAAAGCAATGAAGTTTCGTGCGTTGTTAAATTTTTATAGCATATAGAGTCGTTATATTGCATCTTACATGTGCATTAATAACTTTAGCATGAAAAATAGTTTTTGAAAAGGAAATGTTTTCTAAGTTTCGGGACGAAACTTCTTTTGAGGGGAGTAGAATGTAATACCCCGTATTTCTAGGCATTTATTGAAATTATTTAAAATAAATATAAATTTTATTTATATTCAAAAATCATTTTATATTATTTTAAAATCTCTTTAGATGGAATAATTTGAATGGAAATATAGTTTGAACTTTAAAGGTTATTTTAGTAATTTTGAACAATAGTTGCTTTTATCATTATCTTATTTATTGAATTAAATGTTGAAACAAATATTTGATAAATAATTTTATAAAATCAAAGATTCATATTTGCGTAATAAAATCTGATTAGACATCTTAATATGTAATTTTTTGGATTGTTTTTAAGTGTTATTTTGAAAAACTGGTTTCTTTTAAATAAAATCGCAAACTTTAAATATTTAAAATTATTTGTAAAAATTATAAAAATAGGGTTTTTATGAAATTTGTATTAAGTTATAAAGTATGGGATTTTAATTGATTTGTTAAAATTTAACAATCTCTTTAACATCAAGCAAAATTGATTTTAGGAAAGAATTTTTATAAATAATGAAAAATCCAAATATAAAAGAAATAAAACAAAAAAAAAATCTTAATGCATCTACAGCTACACGACAACTTTGTATTATATAAGAAACATTTCAGCATTCTTTTGCCCTAATTTTAATGTGAAAAATTATTTTAAATAAGTCAACCTTTGCGTGATCTTCCCATTTTAAGGCTACCTTTTGATTATCACTGATTGAGTTAAGCTTGTATGTATATTTTCGTGTATTGAGTTTTAACTTTTTTGTGACTTGTTTAGTAGGTTACTTATGATAGGTGTTACAATGTCCCATCCCCACCCTCACCTCCCTCACCTTTTTAGAAGAAGGAACATTGTAACACGTATCATAATTAACCTACTAAACAAGTCATAAACAGGTTAAAACTTAATAGAAGAAAACAAACTTACAAGCCTAACTCAATCAGGGATAATCAAAAGGCCGGTAGACTTAAAATGGGAAGGTCGCACAAAAGTTAACTTATTTAAAACAATTTTTCCTTAATAAAGATTTTGGAAAGTTTTACCTCTCTTTTCCTACCCTAGTTTACACTATAAATACCCCTCTAATCCTTCACTTTCTCATCACCAAAAATCTAGAGAGTTATTATAAAGTTTTCTCTAAAGTGAGTGCTCTCTTTGAGGGCTTTCTAGTAGTTTTTGTTCTTCACCGAGGAGTTTTAGTGCGAGGTTTTGGAAGTACTATTTTTCAAGTTTGTTTTAATTCCTAGTTTTTGATCTTTTTTAGTTCTATAAAAACATATTTTTTATCTTTTAAGCATGAATTAGAATTAGTTAGTGTAGAATAATTTTTTTAAAAGTTCATATATTGTTCATCGTTTTGATTAAAATTAGTTTGTAATTGCTAGGAGTATTTCGTTTGTGACCATTCTCTCAATAGTTGATTTTCTTGTTTCGTGAAATGTCAAGGTATGTTTACGTGGTTTGATCTTTAATTGCGTTGTATAAACTAGTTATGCGTGTTTTATTACAAATTATATGAATTGGTATATGCAATTGGTTTAATCAAACATTTTTATCATTTGATCTAAATAAAAGCTTGTAATTCTCTTGCTTTGTTAAATTGTAGACTTCTCATTTGCTAAATAAACTAAAGATTGTTTAAATTCTTTTAGAAAAATAAAAAAAAAATAGTTTGCATGTATAGCTAGCCAACTCTTAATATATTAATGAATCCGCTTTTGCAAATTAGTGGCTTTAAGTAAACTCCAAAATGTTAGCATTAGTTTTAGTTTTAAAAGTTTAAATTATCCTTTTTCCTATAATAAGTTTTTTATCATAATTATTTATTTAAATTAAAGAAAAGGTTACCCCTATATTATTTGTATTACAATTACCCCATGGCTTTATTCAAGAAGGGTTGTTCCAAGTCCACTAGTTAGCATCAAACGGTTACTCCAATGTCATTTTATTTATAAAGGGATACTAGTTTGGGGGGTGTGCACACTTAGTATCCATTAATCAAGGAAAGGGTTT
This sequence comes from Beta vulgaris subsp. vulgaris, assembly GCF_026745355.1. Classification (NCBI taxonomy): domain Eukaryota; kingdom Viridiplantae; phylum Streptophyta; class Magnoliopsida; order Caryophyllales; family Amaranthaceae; genus Beta; species Beta vulgaris. Next base: position 23,626,855 of record NC_079205.1, on the reverse strand, counting down.
ATGTTAGGTTCTTATATATTTGTTTCCACTTTAGCGGAATTGTTAAAGGAGATATATTATTTCGTGGTAACATGAATTTCAGAATGGTGTGATTTTATCTTTTATTATTATTACGAGAATTTTGAAATAAAGCATGTTTATTAAAGTATGTGAATTATATATTTACAAGTTTACAAGTCTTGCATGTAAATGTATTCAGTATTTCAACTGACTCGTATTTCCTATTTATTTTGGCTTTGCCCTACTATTCTTTTGGAGAGTTGTTTTCGGGTTGAATGATGATTCATGATGCATGGGAGGAAAATTTCGGGATCGTTAGAACTAGATCACTATTTTAGTAGTCTTTAAACGTTTCATTTTAGTAATTTTTTTTTTTGAATAATAATGTTTATTATTATAAATCAAGTTAGTAATTTCCATTGCATATTTTTTGCGTGTTAAGTTATAGTATTGCCAAAGCGTGTTTATTTTCGTGGTGGTAATACCCTTAAAGTTTCTCCGACAAAAGGGGTAATGAGGTTTGGAAATAGAGGCAAGCTAAGTCGAAAGTACATTGAACCCTATAAAGTTTTGACTAGGGTTGGCAAGGTGGCTTATCGTTTAGAGTTACCTCATGAGTTAAGCAAAGTAAATAATGTCTTTCAAGTTTCACAATTGAGGAAATAGATTGCAGTTCCTCTCATCTAATCGAATTCGATAAGACCTTAACCTATGAGGAAAGAACAAGTAAGATCCTAGATAGCAAAATCCGTAGTACTAGAAACAAGGATGTAAAGATTTTAAAAGTTCTCTGGTCCAATCACAAGACCGATGATGCGACTTGGCCAGGAGAATGAGGAAAAAATGCGTAGAAAGTACATTGATTTATTCATTGAGGTTAGTAGAGTTACGGGGGAGTAACTCCCTTTTTAAATGGGGTAGAAAGCGATAGAGTTTCGCGCGCTGTTAAATGTTTAGTCATATAGATTCGTTATATTGCATCTTACATGTGTATTCATAATTTTAGCATGAAAACTAGCTTTTGTAAAAGAAATTTTTTCTAAGTTTCGGGACGAAACGTCTTTTAAAGGGGGTAGAATGTGATACCCCGTATTTTTAGTCAGTTATTGATATTATTTAAAATAAATATAAATTTTATCTTCAAAAATCATTTTATATTATTTGAAAATCGCTTTAGGGAATAATTTGGAGGGAAATATAGTTTGAATTTTAAAGGTTCTTTTAGTAATTTTTAACAATAGTTTCTCTTGTCATTATCTTATTTATTGAATCAAATGCTTAACCAAGTATTTGATAAATAATTTTATAAAATCCAAAATTTAATTTTGGGTAATAGAATCAGATTATACATATTCATATGAAATTTCTTAGATTGTTTTTAAGTGTTGTTTTGAAAAATTGGTTTCTTTTACATAAAATTAAAAACTTTAAATATTTTGAAATTATTTTTCAAACTTATAAAAATAGGATTCATATGAATTTATATTATGTTATAAAGTATGAGATATAAAGTATGAGATTTTAAGAATTTTTATAAATAACTGAAAATTCAAATAAAAAAAATCAAAAAGAAATCATAATGCATCTACAGCTGCATGGCAGCTTTGTATTATATATGAAAATTTTTAGTATTCTTTTGCCTAATTTGAATGATTTAGGAAAGTTTTACCCCTTTTCCTACCCTAGTTTACACTATAAATACCCCTCTAATCCTTCGCTTTTTCTTCATCAAAAATCTTAAGAGTGAGTGCTCTTTTTAATTTGAGTGGTTTTTAGTAATTTTTGCTCTACACTGAGGAGTTTTGGTGGGTGGTTCTGAAAGTGCTCTTTTTCAAGTTTGTTTTAATTACTAGATTTTGTTCTTTTTGAGGTCTATAAAACATGTTGTTATTATTTGATCATGAAGTAAGTTTAGAATTAGTTTTAGCATAAATTTTTTTTTGAGTTCATATATTGTTCATAGTTTTGATTAGATTAATTTATAATTGCGAGGAGGATTTCGTTGTAGAGCATTCTCTTACTAATTTATTTTCGTGTTCTGAGAATTATCAAGGTACGTTTACGTCGTTTGATCTTTAATTGCTATGTACAAACTAGTTATATGTGTTTCCGTATAAATTATATGCAATTGGTATATGCAATTGGTTTAATCAAACTTTATTATCATTTAAGCTAGATAAAAGCTTTGATTTCTGTGTCTTTGTTAACTCGTCGACTTCTCATATTCTAAATCAACTAAAGATTATTCTACTTCTTTTAGAAAAATAAAAAAAATCAGTTTGCATGTATAACCACCCAACTCTTAATAGTGAATGGATCCACTGTTGCAAAGCAATGGCTTTGAGTAAACTCCGAAATGTTAGCATGAGTTTTAGTTTTTAAAGTTGAAATTATCCTTTCTCCTATAATTAGGTTTGTTTATCATGATTTTTTATTTGAATAAAAGAAAAGGTTTACCCCCTATATTATTCTTTTAACAATTACCCCTTGGCTTTGTTCAAGAAGGGTGCTTCCAAGTTCAATAGTTAGCATCAAGGTTACTACAATGTCTTTGTATTCATAAAGGGATACTAGCTAGTTTGGGGGGTGTGCACACTTAGGATCCACGGATCAAGGAAAGAGGTTTAAGTTAAGTTCTTCTATTATTGTTTCCATTTTTAGTTGAATTATTAAAGTAGCTATATTGTTTCGTGGTAACATGATTTGAGAATGGATTGATATCTTTTATTATTATTACAAGAATTGTGAAATAAAGCATATTTATGAAAGTATGTGAATTATATATTTACAAGTTTACAAGTCTGTTATGTAAATGTACTCAGTATTTCAACTGACTCGTATTTTAGATTTGTTTTGGCTTTACCCTACTTTCCTTACGGAGAGTAGTTTTTAGGTTCAATGATAATTCATCATGCATGGGAGGAAACATTCGAGATCATTAGAACTAGATCACTATTTTAGTAGTCTTTAAACTGTCATTTTAGTATTTTTTAATATAAATCTTTATTATTATAAATAAAGTTAGTAGTTTCTACTGCATATTTTGTGTATGTCAAGTTATAGTATTGCCAAAGCGTATTTATATGTGGTGGTAATACCCTTAAGTTTCTCCAAGTATTTTACGAAAATATAAGTTTTAAAGTGGAGAAATTTGGGGGTGTTACAATATAAGTCATAAGTCATTGCACTAGTTGTAAACTGTTTTTAAAATTAATATCGATAGAAGATCATAAAATTTTAAATCACAAGCTAATATTTTCTATGTTTTGCTAGAATTTTCTTGTGGAGTTCTCATAATCAGAAAATATTGACAATAGGCAATGTCATTTGTGGTGCATGCACAACATATTTTTCCATTCTCTAATAGTAAACTTATTCCTTCATAAGAAGGCTCTAAATGTAAGGTATAAATAAAGTACATTATCTAGTTAATAAGTTGAGTAACACAATTTCTTTCTCGAAGAAGATAACGTATTTTCATGTTAATTTTATTTAATTACATTTAGTATTGGTTAATTTATCATTTCACTACTTTTATATCTTCCAAAATTTCATTAATAATTTATAAATATTTTCACCATAATTTAGTAGAAAATATCATAAAAGCATATAAACCACTCTCCTAAATCTACATATGCTCTATAACACTCCCCAACAAAAAAAAATTATAAGGCACCCATTTTATTAATTTGTTATTTACATTTTACATCGAGGTTCCATCATAACCACTTTTCTAAATTTATGAGCCCAAAAGCAACGAAAAAACCTTGAGGGATAAAGAGAGTATTTTTTTTTTAATTTCTTTATAATCTAAAGATTGATGAGTATTCCAATTTCGAAATATCTCGTGTTTTAGCACCAGGCTAAGACCCTCAATTCTATGATATATGGTTTGTAATTAAGATTTATAAATAAATTTATTTATTGAAATGTTATATATTTAATATAAAAGTTAATTTTGATTGAATCCTACCTTGAATTATTATAGTTACAATAAGAGTATTATTTTAGAGTTAAAGCGCCAATTTAAGCAATTATGCTCCTCTCTTATCTTAGAGCGGGTCGATCATGCATATGTGTCAAATCCTTGGAGTACTTTTTTCCCTAACAACATCTTATATCATGAACTAATCGTATGTTAGGATCATGTCGCTATGATCTATGCTACCTTTACTGCTACCACTACAACTAAACACCCATACCAGCTTGAATCCTGGTGTCTTCAACATCCGGAAGTTAATTCCATCATTCGAGAATTTTGGTCGATGCATTGGAGTGGCTCTCTAATGTACAAAATTCAATTCAAGCTTACTCATTTGTTAAAACAAGTTCGAAACTGGTGTTTATACCATAAGAAATCACATAGTATCAACTGGAAAGTGTTGAGTGAGGATCTAGCTTCTCTAGGGCAAAGTGTCTCCAACATTGAAAATGAGAATTATTACCTTCAATCTATTGCTACAACTCAACCAAACTTAGAGAAAGGCTTTCTTTACAGGAAACCAAAGAATGAAAAATCGATGGACTATCTTAGGGGTTTTCCCTTCTACTTTGCTCTATGCAAATTAATGACATTATTTCCCTCCAAAAACCCCAAGGCAACTGGACAAATACTCCTTAAGAAATTAGGAATGTTATTCACAGTTTTTGGTCATCTTTATTCTCCAATACTAGCTCAAAGGAGAGTGAAGATGAAACACAACAGGTCTTTCATGAGCTACATTTGCCTACCCTATCAGAATACCAGCAGGCGGCTCTCTCTCACCCTTTTAGTGCCGATGAGATCAAAAATATGCTACGTTTTCTATTGCGGATGCCAAATCTCTAGGGCCTGATGGCATTACAACTGCCTTTTTTAAGATCTATTGGATTCTAGTTGGCAATGATATAATCAAAGCAGTTCAAAGTTTTTTCCAGGAATGGTTTCTTGCTCAAAGCTTGGAACCATTTGCTTATTGGTTATGTTGCACAAGGTTGACAATCCTACAAAGATCTCACAACTCCGGCCCATCAGCTTATGCAATACATTATATAAATGTATTGCCAAATGCCTTGTCTTTATAATGAAGCCATATTTAACTAGCCTGGTTTCCCCTTCCAACATGCCTTTGTCCCTAGTCGTAGCATGACTGATAATGTTCTTCTTTCTCATGAACTGCTTCACTTTATAAATAGGAAAATCTCTGCCACTGCTGCCTATGATGCTATAAAAATTGATCTCCATAAGGCATATGACATAATTCATTGGAATTTCATTGGTAAAATTCTCCAAGCCTATGGGTTTCCTAAAGTCATTTTCCAATGTATCTCCTCGATCTCATTCAAGATTTTAGTGAATGGTACTCTCTCCTTTCCTATTTATCCAAAGTGTGGGTTTTGACAAGGTGATCCACTTTCACCATATCTCTTTAGTTTAGGCATGGACATCTACTCTAGAATGCTCACCCTAGCTAAAGATATTAATATGTTTAAAGGTATAAAAGTGTCGAGAAGAAGTCCCTCTATTTTGCATCTTTTCTTTGCAGATGATGCCTTATTTTTCTCTAAAACGTCACAAGATGCTTACCACCAATTACCCACAGTCAATCAAAGGTTTTGCTTCATCTCAGGTTCCAAGATTAATTTAGAAAAATCTTATGTGAAATTTAGTCTTAACACTACTTCCCACTACCAAATCTTGTTTAAAAACTCTATACACATGACGCAAAAGAATTATGTCTCTTCCAATCTTGGAATTTCAATTATCCAAAGTTCCAAAATAGCTCAGTTCAATTTTTTAATTGACCTTATATCAAAGAAATTTTTAAGCTGGAATAGTCTTTTCCTTCTCTCTATACTAAAGTTATTCTCATTAATACAGTTCTCATTGCCATGTTTTCTCACATCCTTTCTTCCTTTTCTATTCCCATTAGTGTCACAAATCGCCTAGATTCAATGATTACGTCTTTCTTATGGTCTAATAGAGATAGATCAGGTCTTCATTGGGTTAAGAAAGAAAAAATCTTTTAATGATTCAATGATTATGTCCATCTTCCAAAAGGCATGGGAGGTTTGGTGTCATCTTTTATACAATGTTTACCTGATGAAAAAAATCTGGTATCTCTATTCAAAACCAGATTGCTTGCTCTCCTCCTTTTACACCACTATGAAACATATTGCACTGTCTACTAGAACCTATACTCATAAAGGTAGTGCTCATAGATCATGGGGCTTTAAGGGTCTATAATTGGCAGAACGCCAGCTTCTTAATGGCTGCTCCTAGAAGGTTGGTAATGGCTCAAACCTTAAGACTTTCTCCATGGCCTGGATTTATGGGAGGATTCCAATTGCAAACAGTTCGGTTCCCCTATGTCAAATTCCAAATTCAAAGGTTAGTTATTTTATAGATGTTAGAAATCATGTTTGGAAAGCTGCACTGGTTAGGAAGTTCTTTTCTCATAATGATTCAAAAGATATTCTTTCCATGGAGCTCCCTTATCACAATGAACCAAATTTCATGGTCTGGTTTCACCATATATCTGGACAATTTACTACAAGATCTGTGTATGCACAACTGATTAAAGCAATCAATAACCTTCAAAGATCACTTATCAATATTCCAATGAAGGTTTTCAAGATCGATCCTATGGCATCTTCCAATTCTACCAAAATGGAAAATTTTCATATGGAGGATCTGGCTTGACTGTCCTCCTACTAAAGAACATCTTATCAAACTTGTAGCCCCATTATTTGACTACTGCATCATGACATGGAACCATGCAACATATTTTCCACTCTTGCCAACTTTCAAAACTAGCTTAGCAATTGTTTCCTTTCCCAATTCAAGCACAACAAGGTAATCCAATGCTTTGCTCCGATTGGATTATCAACCATATCCTGCTTTTCTATAGATAGGATGGTATACAAAGTGTCAAGATAAAAAAAATTAATTGGATTTTTTGGAGTACATGGCTACATAGGAATGAACAACTGTTCCACAATGTTTCCCCAAATGTCAATTGAATTACTCAACAAATTAGAGATATTGAAGAGTTTGATTCACAGTTATCGACTCTTCCTTGTTTTAATAATCTACGCTTTCTCCCCCCTCCAGAACAAAGCATGAATACTCCTTCAGGTTTTCTTGCTATAAACTTGGGTAATACTCATTCAGGTTTCTCACAGCACACAAATAAAATTGATGCAACTTGGCATAAACAATCAAAGGCTATGGGTTGTGCTTGGTTCCCTCATAATTCTCCTTCTTGCTCGAGTATTCCTCCTTATGGTGGGGAAACAATGGATTAGCCACATCTGCTCTACATGCTGAAGCTCAGGCCCTCCTTAAGGCCCTATAGTGGGCAACCTCTCAAAGATTGAAGAGGATTACCTTTATCACAGATTGCACCAATCTCATCCTTACACTGCAAACACGCATGTCTACTCCTTCATCAGTTTTCTGGACTATTAGCCAGATCAAAGGCTTAGCCTCTCCCTTTCATTGGTATTTTATTTTAAAAGTGAATCGCCAACAAGTTCAGCGAGCTCATGAAGCAGCTCAAATATGAGCTATAACTTGTTCGCAATTCACTTACTATATCTCTTAATTTATTGTGTGGCTTTTCCCTATTGTAAAAAAAAAAAAGAAAAAAAAAGAGTATTATTTTAAAGGTGTCAAAAAGACCCGACCCATCAATCAACCTGATACCAACTCGACATGAACCTGGTTCGACCCGAGAGAGTTAGTCCACATACCTAATCGAGACCTGACCCAAGTTCAAACAAAACTGACCAGCACCCGACAAGATAATAATTTGACCCAACTATACTGACATGAATTCACACTAAACTCGTGACCGATTGAACGTAATAATCTAAGACCTAGACACTAACAAAAGTGAACCCAAAACCTGATCAGATCTAATGAATACTCAGTTTCGTTCGACTTAATTCTGACCTGGCTCAAAGTCAACCCAAATCTTCAAAGATCATAATAATTTTTAAAATATTAAAAGAAAATAGAAATAAAGTCGAATCCGGCCATAAATTAACTTCATGCCAATGCATGCGTTCACAGTGGTAACAAGATTAGGCTCGACATTAACTCCTAAACCCTTGGCTTGATACCATTACGTGTATATGTGCGCGATGCAAATTAAAATAAGACTCATCAGTATAGGCATGATTTTATTTTGTCTACGCAGTGTGAGTGCGTATTTGACTAGCCCATTGATAAGGTTATATAAAAATCACGTTTTGAAGTCGCCAACAAGTCTATAGAGGAATACTCATAAACCTAATTGGATATTGAGAAATCTTAGGGACAACTTTGGGACTTATCCAATATAGATTTCCTCGTCATAACTTCATTGATGGTCATGAACCAAAGGTCAAGTTCAGGGGTGAGGGTACGAACAAGGGAGGGAACCACGTTCGCCTATTGCCGGTTCCCACTGAACATTGAATCACAACAAGTTTTATGCAAAAGAATAACTAGAGAATATATTCGAGCACCCTAAAAAAGTCAATTCATTAAACACACCAAACATGCTATTTTTTAGCGATACATTATTAAGCAATCAAAATTACAGGGTTCCTAATATAGGTTGTTCAAATTATCTTATTAATATTATAACAATTCCTTAGGTCTTGATTAGCAATAATAATATGTTGGTGATGAAAACATAAGCAGGACAATCATAATAATATATTAGAAAAATGAAATGAATGAGTAGAGGTTACAATATACAAAAGAACGATTTTTTTATTAGTGATCTACATCATGAAAGAAAACATTAGTAACTTTAATAAATAAATAAGAGCACTTATTCAAGGACTCTCAGGAATATATCGTGTGGCTTGGATCTGAGGGAATAACAGCCTTCGGGAGGAGCAATCGTGAAGCCTTTCAACGAAAACTTGTGAGGATCGATCAGAGTATTTATGTATGTTTGTGAATATGTGTTTGTCAATATGAAAGTATGAGAGTTTGAGAGATCGCAAGTTTTCTAGTGCAAAGACCGTATAAAGTGTCCCTTTTTCTATCCGGAAAATTAGTGGCCTATTTATATAAAAATATTAATAACAAGATAAAAAAAAAAGTGTAATGCGCTCAACGCAAAAGATCACGCTGGACACACCACCATATGCCAAGTGCAAAGTGGTGTGTTGAGCGCACAGCCTGCGCTAGACGCATCACTAATCTGGTTAGCCTTTTTAACGCGGTTTTTCAAAGATTCTTTTTATCTTTTATCTTTAAATCCAAAAACCATCTATTTTACGAGATAAAATTGATTTCAATTTTGAAGTATCTTTCAACCTATTTATTTATTTATGAAGATATTTAATAAAATAATAAATAAATACAATGAATTATCATGGATGATTAACTAGGCTTTTTCAAAGGATTGGGCTTAAAATTTTTAATCGGCTCAAAATACAATTAATTATCATAAATAATTAATTAGACTTTAAAACAAGACTTTGGATCGTTATTGCAAATAAATAAGCTTTTATATTTTAAAAAAGAAATTTGGGATTGGCTCTTCGGACTCCTCTACCCCTTAGGTCGGACCAATTAAGACCACGATATGTTTCATAAGTGGGCCCTTAAATGGGGAGACACGATTATGTGCCTACAATAAGCCTATAAATTTATTAGTCCAAAATCCCGATGTCCAACATTTATGATTGCAGTTGTAAGAAATTTGCATGTCAAATTTTTTTTTATAAGGCAATATACTTCCGTCCTCTTAAACTTACATCAATATGAGACTTTAGTGTCCAATGTATTTTTTTTTTCACAAGAAGATACAAGTGAATATAATTTAGTGCGGTATTTTTTAACACAAAAATCGAAGTACCAAACTACAAAAAGGACATGACCCGACCCAAGTATATATGAAACCAAATTGACCCGTACAACCGTGTCCACGTGGCACCCTAACCCGAAATCAACAGACCGAAAAATGGTCAGGTTCCCATCGAATCCCGATCCATTCTCGGATGTGACCTGCGCCTGCACACAACCTTGTGGGAAAATTTGAGACAAACATGATATGATTCGATCTCACCTGATCCAATGTATACGTTATTCTTAACCATTTTGACTTTTGTTGACTACATGGTAAATGATGATGATGACAAAATAAAACGTCTTGTAGCTGACAAGGAGTGTTGGAGATATCTAATCTCTATTATATAAGGGAAGGGGGGAGCTATGGTGTTCCCCACTAAATTTACTTAATTACTCCTTAGTAAATCAACTACCCTACCAAAAAAAAGATGAAAGAAAATCAAACTCAAAAATAGCATAAAAAATTAACAAAGGAAATTATCAATCAAATATTTGATTAATCAATACACAATCAAGTAGTAAATCAAAAAGGAAAATACAATCAATTAACAAAGTGAAATGATTTAATTGAAACAAGATACTTTGTTGATAAAAATATAAGAAATCCTTAATAAATCTGTGTAACATTCTTTTATCGCTCATCAGTTTTAATTTTAAAATCTTAAAGATAGTATAAATAAAATAAATAATGAAAGACGGGTTTGGTTAACTGATATATGCTTAATCAACAAATTAGCTAACCCAAAAAAACATGTCTAATATTCAAATTTTACCTTTATTCATGTCCAAAAAAGTTATAAATTACTCCATGTTCTAAAAAAGTAAGGCATGTATTATCACGTGCATAAATTTCTAGTTATTAAAAGAATGACAGTCAGGAGGCTTTGGAGTTGATAAGAATTGAATTTAATTTGTCTTAACTGGACATAAACTGTGAGGAGAAACGAACTCAAGTAAATTAAGCTAAACTAAACTGAATTTAATTGAATTTTCATTAATTCAGTCTAAAATAATAAGGCTTAACACTTGACTAAATATTTTTTGGAGGGAAAAAATTACTTTCTTCTCTCTCCTCACATCTTCTATCGAAATTGCATTAACTGATACCTTAATAGATTTGCTTCAAAATATCATCTATCTCCCTAGCTTAATTAGCTACCACCAACTCCACCTAAATTAACTGATAATGAGAACACTTTTTTTTGTTTGATGAATAATCCCAATTTTACCAGTATTTTTGAAATAATTCCAACTTTATATTATTTCAAAATAACACCAACATTATATTATTTTAGAATAATTCCAATTTTATGGGGGTACCTTCTCAAAATAATCCGAACTATTAATTTTCTATGTATTATAGACCTAATAATGGATTAGTGTAGGCAAAAAATTGATAATTTAGCTTATATATTTTTACAAGGTCCACTAAAAAGTTGGGATTATTGTGTGATAATTCAAAGTGGGGATTAATTTGGAAAGACAAGTGAAAATGGGAATTATGCATGTCAATTTTTCTTTTCTTTTTTAATTTAAGAATCCACTTATAAAATTGAAATGAAAAGCATTAAGTAGAAAATTAGATTTGTCAAAATAAGAAAAATATATGCTATCGAACCCATTAATCAAGAAGTATATGGAAAGAAATCGAAAAATATATTTACTTCCATGGCAAAATTATAAGAAGAAGAAAAAAAGTAGAATATCTTATAAATAAATATAAAAATATTTTGTTTTATAAAGCTAGAGTATCATACAATACAAGAAACATATATACTTTATGATTACTTTATTTTCCTTATCTTTGCCTTTAACTGTTTTTACGTAATATCCCAAAATTTATACTTCACTATTTAACAAGTCCAACATCTATTCTCATCTTTATTAGAGACATATCTCAATTAGACATAATACCTTTGCTATAGCCTCTAGACCATTTGTGTGTGCATTTGAAGCCTACTTTACAATTGAGATGTTGAAAGCTTTTTGGTTCAGTATAATCCTAATAGTTGTGATTTCAGGTATGATCTTTTGTAATTGTATTCGAGAAAATTATATTCATTGGCATACCAATATGAGTTATTCATAGCATCTACATAGACAAATCTTATTCTTAGTACTATAGGATAATTGTATAATTGTGGATTAAGTTCTTCTTACTCAGTAATTTAATAATGAATTAGTATATGTAGTTGAATTAGACTTCTTTAACGTTTGTAATTATAATATTTAGTATAATGATTCATCTTTCTTCCTCGAAAAATTAACATAAATAATCCTAACTTTCACTCTTCTTTCCAAAATAATCTCAATTTTCGATTATTTCAGAAAATTTTTAACTTTTGGAGGACCTTGACAAGATAATTCAAACTTTTTCTTTGTTGCCTTCGTTGAATCTTTTTTGGGCCTGTGGTATAAATAAGAAAATAAGTGTTCCGCTTATTTTATAAAGCTCTCTCCAAAAATTAGGATTATTTTAATATAATTAAAAAATGATATTATTTTTTAAAAGACGGGTAAAAGTTAAAATTGTTAATAATAATTTTTCCTTCTTTTCTTATAGTTTTTGAAGCCCAACAAATTCTAATCTTATGTAAGAAAGAGTTTTCACTTTTCACAATTGTTTTTCTTTGATCTGTAGTTATATTATCTACAATCCGTCAACTCTTCACTAATTTGTTTTATCCATTTTTTAAAATTTTTGCTCCCTCTGGCTCCTTAATAACACAATTGATCTCACTCTATCCATTAACTATATTCATGTTTTCAACAAACTTTCTCTATCCTACCCAGAAAGTAGACAAATGTTCCAACTTTCATGCTCGCTACAAAATAAAACAAAAAAGTTTTCTAAATTTACATAAAATACTTCTAAGTGGATAAAGTAAAAAAAAAATCTCTACAGGCGGCCTAGAGGGAGTATTAAAGAGGTTTTTTAATTTGAAAAATTGGTTGAATGAGTAATTATACCTCATACTCAATTCAATATAAAACTTTAAAATGTTAAGTTAAGATTGTAGATTGTAGTAGTGCAATAAAAAATTTATTGCAATAACATGTAACTTCTTTTTTAATTTGAAAATAAGTACCTGTCTTTCTATTTTAATATACACAAACTTTTGAGGACTCATTGGGAACCCTTTCACAAGAAGAAGAACTTTACTGGACCAATAATTCTAACGACATGTCAGCTAGCGTAGCTATACAGGTCAACATTTGAAAGTAGGAGATATATGGGAAATCCCTACTCCTAAGCAAAAATAGGTAATTAAGTTCGAACTTGTGACTTTAGAGTCACAAGTTGAGTTCCCCGCTGCCTCCAGTAATCAAGCTTATATGTGTGTGTTTTGCATTTTGCTCATTTTTTCATTTTTGCTTATTTTATTTAACTTTTTAAGCTGAATTTATGTTTTTCTCGTTTTATATTGTCGCTCATTTAGTATTATTATATATATATATATAATAATATATATATATATATATATATATATTATATATATAAGAGAGAGAGAGAGAGAGAGAGAGAGAGAGAGAGAGAGAGAGAGAGAGAGAGAGAGAGAAAGAGAGAGAGGTGAGTTCATATGAGAATGCATACTCACATAAAAAATGAGAATGAATTTTACGCGCTATAACTCTGGTGAACAAGTGATGTAACTCTAATGAAAAAGTGACGTAACTCCAAAAAAAGAATATTTGAAAAAAAAAATTCAAATTTTTTTTGGGCTCAAAGTTTTTTTGGAGGTATAACTCTAATGAACAAGTATTATAACTCTAATCCAATCGTGTGGTTGAGATCCATTCTCATTTATATGATTGTCTATCCTATATTTTCTTTGAACTTAATACATTTTCTGGTGTAGGGAATGTCCACATGAACAAGATAGTAGTGCAAGCCAAAGATTGTGATGAATTTTACCCATGGATTACACCAACCTGCGATCATTCTGAAGTACTGGATGCTCCTTGTAAGGACGAATGTTATAAGAGACATGGAGTAACTGCATTACCCTTTTGTAAAGCTGTAGTTGACCCACCACTACTTTGGTGTGGTTGCACCTATGCATGTTAGTAAATATTAATTTTTCAGTTAAAGAAAATAATAAGCTTATATGTAAGTCATCTATAAAAATCCAAGATACTCTTTTTGGATTTGTATAATACTCCGTTCCTTGTTTTAAATATTTTTTTCACCAAATACCTCCGACAAATCGGAAATGTCACCATATACCCTCAATGTTTCAGATATTCACCATATACCCTTAACGTTTCGAAAACGTTCACCAAATGCCCTTTTCGTAAATTCCGTTAACTCAATGTTTGCATTATTGACGATTTTGCCACAATTAAACCTCAACCCTAAAATCTGACCCTAATCTCTAACCCAAATTTTTAATCCCTAACCCTAACCCACTCCCTCCCCTCCAGCGCAACCCATCCCATCCCCCCACACCCCTCCCCTCTAACCCAACCCAGCCCCCCACACCCCTCCCATCTAACCCAGCCAGCCCCCTCACCCTCTACCCCAGCGCCGCAGCCCCCCATCCCCTCCCCCTTAACACCGCAGCCCCATCCCATCCCCCTCTCCTCCCCCTCAATTTCCGCTGTTAATTCCCTCCCCCTTCCCTTCCACCAACCCTTCGAAAATTTATGTGTCTCTCTCGTCCTTGTGCGCCTCAAACTTCAAATCTCGCGTCTCCCCCTTCGAATTTCTTTACCGAAGATTTCTTCACCAATCAATCAAATTCCACATTGAAATAAGAGCAAATTTGGGGATTTTCGCTTTGACATTTCGTTGGAGGGGAGGGGAGGGGGTGTGGGTGGGGTGGGGGTTTGGGTTGGGCTGGGTTAGAGGGGATAGGGTGGGTGGGGGTGGGGGCGGGGGTGGGGTGGTATGGCTGGACTAGGGTGTAGGGTAGGGGAGGGGAGGGTGGGTTAGGGTTAGGGGTTATGTTAGGGTTAGGAATTAGGCGTTAGATTAGGGTTAGGGATTAGGATTTAGATTTTAGGATCAGGGGTTAATAATGACAAAATGGTAAATAAAGCTAACGACAAGTTAATGTCTGTTAGAAAAGGGGTAGATGGTGCATAGTTTTGAAAACTCAAGGGTATATAGTGAATATATAAACCATTGAGGGTATATGGTGAATTTCGTGATTTGTCGAGGGTATTTGGTGAAAAAATCGTTTTAAAAAAATTGAAGATATACTTGAAAAATATTTAAGTGACATTTAGGGTTGTTTACACTCTTAGATACATTAGAATAAATAACAAAATTGAGTATATTACTAAACCTAGCCTTCCTCCTCTTCTCTTTTCTCTCTAAAACCCTAACCTCCCATACCCCTTCTTCATCAATTAAGGGATGCCATGGATGAAATTACTAAAAAACCCCTTTTTCCCTTTTATTTTCAGTTTTTAGTTCATTTTCTTGTTTTGTTGAATAAATTAGTATCACTTTATGAGATTTCTACGAACCATGTTCTAGGGTTTTTAGTCTCTATTGTGGAGATCTCCTTCTCCCATGCGGGGGTTGTGAGTGTGTTTTTTTTTTTATTTTAGGTATGAGAAATTGTTCTTATTGGTTGAAGTTCGAGACTCAACATGAAGGTATTGGAATCTCATAAGCGGTTAACATGATTCGATCAAGAATGCTTTCCAAATTATGTTAGAATGATAGACTTCCTCATAAATAGCTACTTGATACAGCAAATACAAGGGGGTTGCATTGTATCGCTCGATCTAGTTCATTATAGTTTCTTTGAAGATGCTTTGATTGAACCTTGTTCAAGTGTATCTTATTTTTCTTTAATATCTATTGTAGATGTTGTTTGGCCTTCAATTAATGAAATTTTTCTTTCAAAAAAAATATCAAAATTGAGTGGAGAAGTGACATAAACATAACGTTTTAATATGTAATATTGCATATGCACTATTGTATTGTAAAATCTCTGCACACCCAGCGGTCAATCATTCACAGTAGGTATATAAATTCGCATGTTCACTTGGCAGCAGAACGAGTTTGAGAGGAAAAGGATGTATCGCTAACATGACGAGGAAATGGTTCCAAACCGTATCAACAATTCGGCAAGTAGAGGTGACCAATAACTAGGGATGGCAATGGTCGAATCTGGACTGGGTCTATGTGGACTTGGATCTAGATATGTGTATAAACACTGGATCCAAATTCAGAGTGTCTGAAAAATTAAGATCTTTATTTAAATCAAACGAATCTGGGTCCAAAATGGATACGTTCGTAATGCATACTACTTTAGCTACACTTCGTATTGCAATATTTTCTAAAAGGATAAAGTTTTATTTAACCACGAATTTGCAACTACATCTAGCAACTTTGCCACAAATTACTCTCAATAAATTCAATACAACATATTGAGCAATTAAAAGAAGAGAGATGGAGAAGGAGATTAAGAGGAGGCTAAACACTAGGGCACAACGAGAGAGGAGAAGGAAAGAATAGCCCTAGAATCTGATACCATAAAGAAATATAATACTTTACTTATCTCATTAATTAGATATATATACCATAATAATTGTAATCATTTATGGTTGAGAATTAGGAAACTAATATATACTTAACAACTATACATATCACTAATATATTTAGTAATCAGATACATATTCTAACAGTACTAAATTCAAAAGTTTATAGAATTATTATAAAAACCTAGCAACCTAGAATTCAAGTAGGAGAGATGAAGAAGAGAGAAAGAGTAACTCGTCAGAACTCGGAGGTTATAAAGTCGACAGATTGTTGTGGAAGTCGTGGTGCTTACATCGAAAGTGAAAGAGGGAGAAAGTGGAAGAGTACCTCGTGGTCTTCGTGCAGTAGCGAGAAAGTCTTCTTAAGTTACTAGGGGATTGATAGTATCCGCCTTGCCAAAAAAAGAACGATCATCGCCCCGTCGGAAAGAGGGTAGTGGATGGCTGGAGAGACGGAGAGGAGGGGACTTCAGGTTTTTGCTAGAGGCTAGAGTGAGAAGGGTGTTACATTAAGAAGGGTTTTTTGAGGTTAGAGTTTTTGAGGATTAGGTCAAGGCGTAAAATTAAGTAGATCCTAGCCTATTAAGGCACTACATAGCTGGTTAAAAAATGGATCTCCCATGTCTTGGAATCGAACCCGAATTAGCAATCTAACTGGCAGGATGAGGATCCAATTGGTCCAAAATTTATGATCCACATCCTAAATAATGAATTTGGGCCTGATCCAGGATTCGTTGCCATCCTTACTAACAATAACCCTCAACCTTAGCATGGAAGAAAAAATAGCAACAAATTTAGAAGATATAGTTGATTCCCTTAAAAGTAGGATCTAAAAATTTTGACTTGAATGGAACATTACAAGAAGGGGAGGAGGAAGGTTAATTGTTGTGTGGAACTAATACTACTTTTTGCAGAATTTTAAAGGAACTAAAGTCAAGAATTCGAAGACACAAGAGAATCTTTTATGAGAGAAACTTCCTAGGCCCAATAGGAAGAATAAGTCCACTTTTATAATAGGCCAACGCTTATGTTACAACATATTCTCTGCCCGGACTCTCTCGTTCCACTAGGAACCTTCCTAATCAACAGCTCCATCTAACTTCTAAAGCTCTTTTCTCTTTTCTCTCTTCTCTTTACTCACACAAAATTAAATCAACTCAAGTTCACTCCCCTTGTACTCAAAAATAGACAACTCTTTGAATGACTCTACTAGTACACTAGAACCTAAAGTAACTGGACAAGAACATAACTAGAAGTTTAACAAATAGTTAACAGAATTAACTCTAAACTCTTGTGTTTTCACTATTAGCCGTCCTACAAATTATGACAAGTGATTAGCTATTTATACTAAGTTGTAAACTCAACTCAATAGCTCTTAAAAACCACGATTTCCACTTAACCACATAACAGTCCACTTTCCTCGCAAATAGAAACATGCACATTCTCTTGTGCTAGCTGCTTAAACTTCCTACATTTTAGCCCACCAACTGAATTAAAACACATGCCTTATTAATCTACTTATTTTTTTTCCTAAAGATACTCAAACAATCCCGTTTTTAACCTAGATATTTATTTGACTAAAAACCTAACTAATTCCCTAAAATTATGGCATGAATAATCTGGATTCTTATTTGCCTCCATCATTTCAGTTAGTTATTACTCATGACTCGTACTTAGACATAGACTTAGTAGACTCATAGACACCTAAGTTCCACTTGAACTCGACTTGTGTTATAGTCAGACTCTAGACTCTAGACTCTAGCGTACTTACAAAAACCTTAGCAAATTAAACTCCTAATTTTCTAGACTTGTTATACTCTTCAAGATGTTCCTTCTGGAACTCTTTACTCTGAACTCACTTTGGAACTTTGTATTAACTAGCTTTGCTTCTGCTCTCGAACTCTGCTTGTATCATCCCTTATTCCATCAAGTAATTCCTGCCTTTGAACTCCTTGATATTCTCTAGATTCCTTGTTAAGACAGTTCTCGACCATTTTAACTTAGAACTCCATTTATTTGTGCCTTAGAAAACTTTTTCCTTAATATGTCCTTCCAACATCATGTGAGACTTTAAGAACCTATAAAACTTCACCGGAACTCAAAGTTTTATTGAACAAGTTTGTTTGTGTGTAAGTCATCATCAAAACTTATAGCTAGCTCAACAAAAAATATATCGATCAATAACAAGCTATATAATTTCCAATGGCATAGGGATATTACAGTATGAATAGCTTAATTGTATAGTTCATAGACAAGTTTCATGTAACACCCCTCCCTAAATAGTAGATTATCAGGACTGACTATATTATTTAAGGAATTAAACCGCTAATTAGAGATGTTGTTAGTGCAGACTTCCGCACCTCCCCTGCTTCGAAGAGTTAGGAAATATGAAAGTATCCATGCACAAAACTAAACTAAATTATTTCATTATTTTAACATAGTCTCCATAGTTAGATATTCAAGTTCAAAACATAAGTTACAATACATAGTTTATATTATACAAGCAAGCACATCGCAGCGGAAATTTACATAACACGGACACTTTCAGATAAAGCTAATCTTGACCTTCAGATTAATCCTGCAAAAAATTTGAATTTGCCCCTGTAACACCCCCAAAATCCATACACGTATAAGACTACGTCGCATCGACTTTGGGAGTGTTACCACCGCGGTGAAACGCAAGGCTTATTGTAAAGAAATGTTAGCTTCAATCACTGTCACAAAAACTGAAATGCAGCGGAAATAGAAATGTAACTACAACTCGGGAATCATCAACGACCCCTTTTATTCAAACCATAAATTGATTAAGTAAATCAAACTAGTCTTATAATGCTTAATCAAAACGCTTAAAGTTTCAAGACTAAGAACTATCCCCCCAGTCTACGGTGAAATGCAGCAACACCAGCACACCTAGTCTGCTCTCCATTGTAGCATCAATGGTTCATCACAGGTCAACAAATAACAAAATAACACACAATCAGCTATGCTGAGTACATAGTAAAGCATTGAGTGCATACAAGCATAAACAAAGCAATAAGGATCATTCCTAGACATGATACTACAATAGCATTACATTTTTTACTTTTTATTTAGTTGGCAGCGAACGGGCACCGTCATCATACTAGAATCATACGGGCTACTTAATCCTTAATAGACAACTTAGTCTATTAGATGAAATGCGAATACAGTTTCGTTCTGTCTCACATCCATCACCTTAGTATGCACACACCCCTAAGATCGTACGGAACCTTCCGCATACTTGAGTTATCAAAATTTATAAGGACACTACTATCGTCACAATAGGCCTGCGTAGGAGTGTAGAACAAGTCCCACACTCCCCCCATTGTTCATTACTTGTAGGAAGTCCGACTACAAGTTTATTGCCAAAGTCAATTCTTAGTATTGTTCATTCATACCACAATAAACATAGAATCATTTAACATTCTTTCTTAGATACAATACTCAAATCTTTACTTCTTGTAACATTCTTGTTACACCATGGATCAAAGAATACAAATCCAATAATCATGCTTATGATACGATAGAATTACGCATTACAATGCCACATATTGAGTTCCAATCATAATCATGTTACCAAACAATCTCAACAATCACAATTGTTCCCTATCATGATTCTAGGTTCCGATAGAATAATTCACAACCAATTTTCGCTGCCTAATAAAACGTTCCGCTTATGAAATTGGGACCTAAACGAGTAAGAAAATGCTTCAGTGCTATGTCCTTGATATTATTATCAACTAACACATGAGTAATTATATCAATAGTATTTCGAAGTATAAACAATAACTAATCTCGTTGTTTATTAACTTTCTTTTCTTTCCTAACTCTATTGAACTTAGTGTCTTTTAAAAGCCAATATGAGCCAAGCTAATATTAGTTAGTTTAATAACATACTACATTTACCAACTTCATTTAAGTCCTCATGTCCAATACTACTAAAATCAAGTTTGAATAGCAAGGCCATTTTAACGTTCCAACTAATAATCAATAATCTAATTTCTTAACTTTACACCTTACTTACCTACAAAACCCTAAATCATATTTACAACCTAAATTAGATTTACAACTTAAATCAGATGAACAATTTAAATCAAATTTACAAACTTGGTCAAGTATTAATTTACTCTATTTGCAATTTACTTAACTTACAACTTAATATAATAGAAAATAGATTATACAATATAATATTAGGTACATAAAAGGAAAAATCATATTATATATATATATATATATATATATATATATATATATATATATATATATATATATATATATATATATATATATTTGTACATAATACTAAAATATAACTCCAAAAATACGGAGTATTACAGCCCCCACTAGACAGGTTTAAAAAATAAAACGGTCAGCTTATGCTGGTCCACAAGTCCCACCAATTCCGAAATAATAAGATGGCTTAAAATAGGATTTACTTTAGCGTAAACAACACAACTGATTTCTCAAATGCTTTCACTTTATTTAATCAGAAAGATACTTTCTATTTTGAATATCGCAAAAGTAATAATAATATCGTGAGTATATCGATTAATCTTCAATAAAACTATCCATGAATATCCGTTATATCATTCTCAACAATCATTTAAACATATTCCATACACAATTTAAAACATTTTTAACTCTAGGAAGGAACACGAATGGAGGACTAAGCCACAACTCCAAACTTTTGAGGGATGTCTCCCTACCTTTCTTATCTTCTGCTTGCAAAACTTCTAGGTCATGACCCTACATAATGGAGCATTACCCGCTCTAAACACATAATGAGTAATACCCACTCTACAATTGTTGTTCATCACTACTTATGCAACTACTTTCCTTCTAAAAAGAAAATTTTCATATATGAGATACTTATACTCAAATATATGACTTAAAATCTTATTCTTACTCAATGGTATCAAATTTTAAAACCAACTTAACTTATCAAAACGAGTTTCAGAAAACAAGCTTTGCTATATCAAGATCCATCGTTGCGGAAAAACGACTTAACAATAAGGTTTTGAAAAACATATCGTGGTTAATCGAGGTGTTTAAAATTAAGTGATCAACATGATGTGGTAGTGCGAACAAGTTCTTATAAAGAGGATCTTAAATATATGAAAAGACTATGCCACACAAGTTAGCATATATCAATCTCACGGTTTCCAGTTTTGTGTTAAAGAACGACTTATATAATCATTTTGTAACTTTTATGTTTAGTTAAGGGTTTGGTATATTAATAAGTAGATGAATATATGCAGTATGTTTTTAACATTCAAAAGGAATTTGAGGAACCAAAGGAACACGGGGTAATAAACTTGGAAAAAACTAAGCAGAAATTAGGTTTTTAATTGTTCTTTACTTCTCCAACGGTTTCCAGTTTTGTGTTCCAGAAGTCTATCATCAAAGTTGAGCAACAAACAAGATCATTATTCAAGGTAATAGCAAGGTTTTATTGATTATTGGGGAACTTTACATGCAACAATTTGTTTCTCGAAAATCATTAGCAAATATTAAAATGCAATACTTCAAATAAAGTACTTGTAACTTATAAACAAATCAGTAGGCTTTCATCACGATACATATTCAAAAATCACACAATTTCCACAAAAACAAATGTTATACAAGCCAACTAAGAGAGTAGGATTTAAAGGGCTAGTCCTTGCGTACCTTAATTCGGTGTTTGGGAATTAAATCTCCTTTAACAACTTTTAGTTATCCTCCAACAACCTTATAAGACCTTAAATACAACATCCATAACTTAAATTAACCAAAAGTAATCAAGTTTCAATCTCATAAACCTCATAAGTGCTACAATTCAGCCACATCTTACCTTCCTTGATTTTCTTTGATGCTACTGATGTGATACCTCAAATATAACAATCGCTCAGTATGGAGAATAACTTGAGGTACCTAGAACAAGAGTTTGCATGCTTTGGAGCAAGAATACAGGAGAAGCAAGCTGCCAACAACTGTAGCAAAACTCGCTAGTTCTGGCGTGAAAAAGAGGACATAATATGAGTGATTTTTTGGGTGCATTTTGTGCAATGAAATATGATGAAATGAATTAGGGACCTTGTTCACATATATATATGTAAAACGGGTAATGGAAAACTCATGATTTTTGTTTATTATTGGGGGTGAAATCGTCTTTTCACTTGCTTAGGAACAATACAGAATTTTCAAGGTCTTAACACTTGGACTATCTCCTCAATCATCACTTCCTAATATTAATTATTCATAAATAAGTCTCCTATAATATATATCTTATACCTTAATTGAAGTATCTTGACTTAATTAGTCCTTAATCTCAATCTCCAAGATACTTAAAAAGAACGATATCAATAACATCTATAAATCCGATAACTCCGAAATGATATTCAAATCTCCTAATGTAACTCATTAATTAATTACTCAAATTCTCATGTTATTAGTTTGCTAATAACATTTCACATTTGCAACAAAATTCACGTAGGAGTCATCTTAGTTCATCAATTTTTGTAACACGTAACTATTTACAGCTTAGATAGTAATTATTATTAGCAT
The DNA here is from genome assembly GCF_026745355.1 of Beta vulgaris subsp. vulgaris. Lineage (NCBI taxonomy): Eukaryota > Viridiplantae > Streptophyta > Magnoliopsida > Caryophyllales > Amaranthaceae > Beta > Beta vulgaris. The sequence goes on along the minus strand of NC_079205.1, from coordinate 23,603,961 downwards.
AATAGTTTATGATTATTGATTGTAATCCTAACTTAAGAAGTAAGGCTATTACAATTCAACTCATACTCTAGCTCGATTACTCTCTTTGTACTCAAAAGCAAAATACTCATAGTGAATCGGCAAGCTAGAGATAGTCTCGTGGTTTTCACCCTATTTACAAAGGTTTCAACGTAAAAGTTGCCTTGTGTCCATATTTATTTGTTTTAGCTTTATTATAGAATTTGTCCATTTTTTTCCATTATTGCAAATTGATTGTTGATCCCCTCAATTTAGGTTTCCTGCATAATTTGCCTAAAATAATTTGAAGCCCACTATGGTGTTGATAATTAAAAGCAATCTTATGAACACAAATTAATTTTTATCATGCAAATAATGTGGCCGATATTAGCAACAAAGCCATAACCCACGAAACTCTCAAATGCCCTTTAACTGCAAAATCATGGGGACAAAATTGAAATAATGGGAGCCATTGACGAACTGATGAAAAGGAATCTTAGGGAAGAAATTGCCCTATAATCCATCCAATTTGAGTGAGAAATTGATGCTTTGCACACCCAGATGTTGTCCGTCGCGTCAATTGCCTCAAACTCCTAGAGGCAACGTGTAATAGCCCAAATTCTCCCAACCACCTTATAGAGGATTAGACACAGCTGAAGAGACTCTAGTCGACATAACACGGACTATTACCATCACACTCAATGAACTACATCGGTGAGTGTGGAACTCAATTCCCAATTCTATTCAAAATTAATTAACTACTACAACAAGCTCTGATTCCCGACTCTATTCTAATAAATCTCTCTAAAACATCCGGTAGAGTTTCCTTTGAAAATAGGACAACCCTAAGCAGGAAATAATTTAAACCTATGTACAATTTCAATTTATAAAATACTCCAAACTCAACAACCTCAATGCTTTTGCTGAGGAGCACTAATGGAGAATTAGGAGCACCAGCGACCTTAAATACATAAACTAGTAATAAATGGTTATTGATTAACTATACAAAGTCAAGCGTTCTCGCCTTGAAAACAAATACAACACTACTCCAGGTCGTATCAGCTTCAACTTGCAAAAGATTAACTCACGGCTTTGTTCTTTCATACCATCACCCCCCACTACCACCACCTTCATACCCCATCACCACCCCCACCATCATATTCTTCCCATCACCACCACCTATCACCACTAGAGTCAATCCAACAAGACAACAAACCTCAAAAGATCACCACCTACTACCGTTGCCGAACACCACCACCAATGTCCCCCAACTATTCTTAAAAAAATTATTTTTCCATGCATTAACAGTTTTAACACCCAAATCCAACAATCCCAACCCTTAGCTCTACCATCCAGCACCAAACCAACTACGAAGGATAGAAAAGTAAACATTTATAAAAAGAACTAAAAACATTATTAAGAGCCACCAGCATGATTCTGCTTATACACTAATTGGAATTGAGCAACACCATACCTTCACACAATCATTTTTTAACCACCACCAATTGTAATATCCCGAAAATTTTAAATTTGCTTAAATTAAATAATAATAATTAGTGGCTAAAGTTTTTCTTTAATAATAAGTTATGTTAGATGATTTCATTAGTTAAAGTAAGAAAACAAATAAATCACAAATTAATTACTAAACAAATTGATGATGGCATAAAAAGGAAAAGAAAAAGAGAAAAGAAAAGACAAAAGAAAGGAAAGGAAAAATAAAATAAAAGAAAAATAAAAATAAAAATAACGAAACAATGAAACAGTAAGTTATTTCTCCATAACTCCATCTCAGTTTTTTTCACAAACAAAAACCCACCCATGGATTTCTTCCTCACAAAAGATCCAATAAAGGATTATAAACTCAATATTGATTTTCTTGCACAACAAAAATCCAACTTCAAATAAAAATTCATTTCTCAACCAAAATCACCCAATAACCCATTTTTGTAATTCAATTTCATCAATTCAATCTGGGCACAATTGGAGCACAACCATGGCTATAAATAGCCATGTTTACTTCCCTCAAACCACCACCATTCCATTGTCTTCGTCAGAAAACCGCCACCCAAACCACCCTCAAATTCCTCTGTTTTTCGCAATTCTCTCTCTCCTCTGTTTTCGTTCAGCCACCGCAGCACCACCACCCTCCATCGACGACCTCCTGTGCGTCACTCACCGTGACGTCGACCCAGCCCGTATGCCCTTCTTCGTCGCTTGCATCCCCTCTCCCTCGTCCTCATCTCTCTCTCTCTCTCTCTCTCTCTCTCTCTGTCTCTCTCTCTCTCGTGTTTTTCTCTCTCTCTCCTCGTGCGCCGACGAACCCAAGCCCAGCGTCGCCGGAGTTTCGCGCCTTCCGCTGCTGCTATCGGAGCCCAACCCATTGCCAGCCTCCCTTCTCTGCTCTGTCTCTAGTTACTCGAATAAGCAGAGGTAATGGAATTACCTTTGCTTCCTTCTATTTATGTACTTAAGCCCAAGTATATATCATGGTAGATTGTTTTTATTGTGGGATTAGAGTTATGATATTTGGGCTGATTTTAAAAATCCGTAAATAAAATTGATCAAGTAAGATGGCTTAATAGTTACTTGGATAATTCTTTGATGATTTCTTTAACTAGTAACTAAAATATAATAAAAGACGACTCACTACATATTATATAATACTTGTGATTTGATGATTATATATATATATTTATATATATAACCCTTACAATTTGATTATTATGAGACAAGATTATGACTAATAAATGATTAAATGACGATGTATTATTTGATAACCTTAATATAATTATAATATATCAATTAAAGAGTAATAGTAAATAAGTATAGTTTACTTGTTAAATTTATATATATAATAACGTAGCAGACACTTATGTATAGAGTTCAGATTTCAAGAATTAAAGTGTTATATTACGAAGTTCATGATTACAAATTATTGATCCCAATTCATGAAGAATAAGATTAATGACCACTGTTTTAATTTATGAAATGACGAATAATATGTGTAAAGGGACCCTATGACTAATAGAATAAAGTATTGAATTAAAGGTTAACAAAACTATAACGTTTTGAAATTATAAAATACGAAATGGTAATGGTAAGACGTCGTCCATAAATAATCAATTACGACTTAGTCGCTAAGTTGTTAAGTGGAAAGGGCGCCTACGACTTTTTATCAACCACCAAAGATGATAATATATAAAACTCCTACACACCTCCTAAAATGGACACATGATGGAAATGGATCAGTAAACTCATAATTCCGAATAAAATATTAATAAGTCTTTTATTAATTCCTGAATTGATTGTTAGATTAAAAAGGGAGAGATATTACAAGCCTTCCCCTACGATCAAGTTGTTAAGCAGGACTCCAGGTAACGTCTACTGCTAACACCCGCACTCCCCTTCCAACTACGTTTTATGGTGATTTTATATAATGTTTATGCTATATTTTATATGGTGTGCGGGATATGAAATGTTTGGCTATGCAAATGATTTGATGACGTTATGAAATGACTTTAATATGATTTCTGAAAATCAATCAAAAGAAACGAAACATGATAAATGAAAGTGAAAGATGGTGAATGGCCGTACTATGTTCTCTGGGCCGTGCACGTGTAATTATGTTATCCGGCGGCAACGCCACCTTCTGATGGGGGACAACGTCCTCGGTGGCACCTGCATTATGGCATTATATGTAACATCCCGTCCAAATCAAGAAGAACATAGCCATAAGATAAGGAAATAGGTATAGATAATGGCAGCGGAAATTCAAAGAGACGGAGATGCCACTCTAAGGAGTAGAACAAAACTAAAATAGAATACCATCATAGGTAAAAGTCAACTCCAGTACATGTAATAAAAAGGGAAGATGAGGTCCCATACCCTCATTCTTCAACAAGTCTCAAAGAGTCATAACACCACCAAGAAAACTCAAAATCATAGAGTAAACAAAACTAAGACAATTGAAATCCATAGTTCCAATACATAAGTCAAAACTAGAATTAGCTACTTAAACCAACTAAGTATCTAATCCTAAGTCCAGATATGAAATACTTATCCACTATGATAAGCTCCCTTTCCTTGCTCACACGGGGAACACACACACCCCCGAACCAGACTAGAACAAAACTATATATACTTTCCAGAAATAATTTAATAGAAATATAATTTATCACATCAGATAATAATAATTAACACGCGAACATTTCAGAGAAATTTCGGGGTGTTACAATCTCCCCTCCTTAAGAAAAAAGTTCGTCCTCAAACTTTAAAATAACAAAGAAATACCTGAGACAAAAAGCTCGGGATACTTGAGCCTCATCGACTCTTCCGTCTCCCAAGTGGCTTCCTCGTACTTTTGGCTTCTCCAAAGCACTTTAACCAAGGGTATCACCTTCCTTCTCAGGGCACGATTCTGAAGGTCCAAGATCTGAACAGGTCGCTCCTCAAAAGTCATGTTCGGCTCAATAGAGACCGACTCTATAGGAATGACATGAGACGGATCGCTGCGATACCTCCGCAACTGCGACACATGGAACACATCGTGCACCCTCGACAACTCAGGGGGCATAGCCAATCTGTAAGCCACCTCCCCAATCCTCTCGAGAATCTCATAAGGGCCAACATACTTCGGGCTTATCTTGCCTTTTTGCCCAAATCTCGCCACTCCCTTCATCGGAGACTCTTTCAACAACACCTTATCTCCAACGGTGAAAGAAATAGGCTTCCGACGCAAGTCTGCATAAGACCTCTGCCTATCTTGAGCAGCCTTCATTATCGCCTGAATTACCTTTACTTGCTCAACAGTATCTTGGATCAAGTCTGGTCCCAATACTAACGAGTCACTTATGTCGCTCCAACAGGTAGGACTGTGACACCTCCGCCCATACAAGGCCTCATAAGGAGCCATCTGAATGCTAGCATGGTAACTGTTGTTGTAAGAGAACTCCACCAAGTTCAATGACTTCAACCAAGACTCTTGAAATTCCAAAGCACAAGCACGGAGCATATCCTCCAGAGTCTGAATAGTCCTCTCTGTCTGCCCATCCGTAGCAGCATGGAAAGCGGTACTCAATTTCAACTTAGTACCAAATGCTTCTTGCAGAGCAACCCAGAAATGAGACAAGAATCTAGGGTCACGATAATACTATATCCTTCGGAACACCGTGCAATGAATGATTTCATTAGCGTAGGCTTCCGCTAACTCTCCATAGACCAAGTACTTTCATCGGAATAAACCAGCTACCTTAGTCAATCGGTCACAATCACCCACACCGCATTCTTACCCCCAGCAGCTCTCGGAAGACCCATAACAAAGTCCATCGAGATAGAATCGAACTTCCACGCAGGAATTGGTAATGGTTGTAGCAAACCACCCGTCTCTGATGCTCGATCTTAATCTTTTGACACACCAGACACCTGGCCACAAATTCGGCCACTTCCCTTTTCATGCAAGGCCACCAGAATTTAGCCTTGAGATCCTTGTAAAGCTTATCACCCCCAGGATGAACTAAGTAGGGAGTACAATGAGCTTCTTCGAGAATCTTCTTCTTAAGCTCCAAGTCATTAGGCACACACCAACGACTCATAAACTTTATACCTCCCTCGGAATCGATTTCGAAATTTTGGCTCGGCCCTGAGCCTTAGCTTCACGGATCTTCTAACTTAGGATCATACTCTGCTTCTCTCGCAACTCTTGGAACAAGGCAGCGCTCGGCACTCATGGCACAGAGAGTTTCCACCGAACCCCGAGGTACCACCTCGATTTCAAGCTTCCGAAATTCATCGCATAATTCTCTCGGCGGAATTCTAACCGCATTAAAAGAATGCTTCGACTTACGGCTGAGAGCATCCGCAACCACATTAGCTTTGCCCTCATGGTAATCCAGCAGCAGATCGTAATCCTTGATCAGCTCCAACCATCTCCTCTGCCTCATATTCAAATCTCTTTGAGTGAAGATATACTTGAGGCTTTTGTGGTCGGTAAACACCCTACACGAAACCCCATACAGATAGTGTCGCCAGATTTTAAGAGCGAACACCAAGCAGCCAACTCCAAATCATGAGTAGGGTAGTTCTTTTCATGCACCTTCAACTGCCTGGATGCATACGCCACCACTTTCCCTTGTTGCATAAGAACACAACCCAATCCAAGCTTCGATGCGTCACTATAAACTTCAAACCCAACCCCTTCAGTAGGCAAGGTTAGAACAGGAGCGGTAGTGAGGCACCTCTTCAATTCTTGGAATGCTTTTTCACACTCTTCAGACCACAGGAACTTACTCTCCTTCTTCATCAATTTAGTCAACGGCTGAGCTATCCTTGAGAATCCTTAATAAACCTCCGATAGTAACCAGCGAGACCAAGGAAACTCCGGATCTCGGAAACATTCTTAGGACTCTCCCATTCCACCACAGCTCTAACCTTAGAAGGATCTACCATAACTCCATCCTTGCTATAACATGGCCTAGGAACGACACCTCCTTCAGCCAGAACTCACACTTGGAGAACTTTGCAAACCATTTCTATTGCCTCAGAATACCCAAGATCAACCTCAGATGCCTCTCATGCTCTTCTTCATTCTTAGAGTACACCAGGATATCGTCGATGAAAACAACTACACACGAATCCAGGAACTCATGGAAAGAGCGGTTCATCTGATCCATGAACACAGCAGGGGCATTAATCGAATCGAAGGGCATGACCACGAACTTATAGTGCCCATATCTTGTTCGGAAAGCGGTCTTAGGAATGTCCTCCTTCTTCACCGGAATCTGGTGATAACCTGACCTCAGGTCAATCTTTGAAAATACACCTGCACCCTTTAGCTGGTCAAACAGATCTTCAATGCGGGGCAAGGGATACCGATTCTTGATAGTCACCTTGTTCAATTCACGATAATCGATGCAAAGCCTCATACTCCCGTCTTTCTTTTTGACAAACAGCACAGGAGCACCCCACCGCAAGACTTGGCCTAATAAATCCCTTATCAATCAATTCTTGCAACTGAGTCTTCAACTCTTGCAATTCAGCAGGCGCCATTCTATACGGGGCCTTTGACAGAGGAGCAGTACCAGGAGTCAAGTCAATGCTGAACTCAACTTCTCTTTCAGGGGGGATACCTGGTAGCTCATCAGGAAAAACGTCCGGATACTCACGGACAACGGGAATGTCCTCTAATTTAACCTCTTGGGTCAAATCTTTCACCATACAGAGGAACACTTGCTCCCCTTTCTGACGGAGCCTTTGCATTTTGAGAGCAGAAACGATCTTTACTCCCTTCTTCAACACCACTCCACTATAGGAGATACGCTTGCCACACGGACTACGAAGAGTCACTTTTTGATCGCGGCAATGAATCTGAGCACGATACTTGAACAACCAATCCATGCCCAAAATAACATCAAACTCGACCATGGAGAATGCCTTGAGATCGGCAGGCAGATCAATACCCAACACAGAGATAGGCACTCCACAATACTCGGCCAAACAAGGGTAGTTCTCCCCAGAAGGTAGAGAAATAAGAGTTCGAATAGGAGAACTCGAAGTCAAATTAGCTTTCTTGGCAAACGAATTAGACACACAAGACACAGAAGCACCAGAATCAAACAATACAGAAGCAGGAACATAATTAACAAGAAAGGTACCAGAGATGACGTCGGGATGAACATCAACGTCGGAATGAGTCATACTGTAAACCCGATTCTTTGGCGGAGCAGAAAGATTAGGAGGAATAGGGGGCTTAGCTGTAGCCCTCGGATTCTTGGGACACTCATAACTCTTGTGATCCGCCTCTCTACAATAGAAGCAAACAATAGCAGCACCCTCACAATCCTTTCCCAGATGTAAAGGCTTCTCACACCTCCGACACTTGGACGGATCAGAACCCTGCCTAGAACCGGAGCCTTGGTATCCACCACGGAAACTCGGCTCGAACCTCGGCTTCTTAGCCGGACTAGGAGCAACAGACGGGAAAGGCTTCCTCACAGATGCAGCCTTAACAGCTTCTTCCTCTCTCACTGAAGCATGAACACTAAGGGCCATCTCATAAGCAGCTTGGAAAGTAGTAACCCCTGAACACAGCACCAGGGTCCTCACCCTCGGATTCATCTTCTTGATATATCTCTTAACCCTCTCAGCTTCGGTGGGAATGACAGTACCAGCAAATTTAGACAGCTCCGTGAAGCGGTCAGTGTACTTCTGGATGTCCATACTCCCTTGAATCAGAGATAGAAATTCTTCCTGCTTTTGCCAGCGCAACTCATCAGGGTAAAATCTCTCTTTCAGCTTGGCGGAGAACTGAGTCCACCCAAATCCAGCTGTAGCCATACACACATCCTTCACCGTACTCCACCAATTCTCCGCCTCTTTCTTCAAATAGTACGTTCCAATCGGTACCATTTCGGCAGCAGAGCAGTTTGTTGCCGTGAATAGCTTCTCCATCTCCCTTAACCAGTTTTCCAAAGCTACAGGATCAGCAACACCATCATGTAGGGGGCCTGTGACGGTCAAACCGGTCGAAAAGAGACTGCCCACTACCCGAAGAAACAGCCCTATTAGCCAGAGAGATGAAAGCATTTTCCAGGCTTACGCGACGACGGCGCGCAGGTTCCTTTCTAGCGGCTAACTGTTGTCGTGGAGGCATACTACAAAACAGAAACTATCACATTAGTCTATCAAAATCACACAAGCAAACATTAAATCGATAAACATAGTAAATAAAATGTTTCCCCAGGTTTACTTCCTACCCAGGTAACTCTCATACACTCTAGACTTGAAATCTAAGACACTAGTAATCCTAGTCACAAGTCTACTCAACTTCTGGAAAATAATAGCATCCTAAACAGAGCTTCTGGAACGTTTTGCTCTGATACCAACTGTAACATCCCGTCCAAAATCAAAGAGACGGAGATGCCACTCTAAGGAGTAGAACAAAACTAAAATAGAATACCATCATAGGTAAAAGTCAACTCCAATACATGTAATAAAAAGGGAAGATGAGGTCCCATGCCTTGATTCTTCAATAAGTCTCAAAGAGTCATAACACCACCAAGAAAACTCAAAATCATAGAGTAAACAAAACTAAGACAATTGAAATCCATAGTTCCAATACATAAGTCAAAACTAGAATTAGCTACTTAAACCAACTAAGTATCTAATCCTAAGTACAAATATGAAATACTCATCCACTATGACAAGCTCCCTTTCCTTGCTCACACGGGGAACACACACACCCCGAACCAGACTAGAACCACTCTAAACAGCGTCACCATCTGCACAAAGATACAACAATTTCCACAATTAGTGGGGAGTAACTAGCAGTTCTCCCAGCTCAAATAGAGACAGATAAGAGCTTAAATAATTAGAAACAACATCAGGAAACATAATACCAAACACCCACTCGCTATAAGATACAAACGACAACCATGCAACAAATGCGGTCAACGTTGCAAACAAATGCAACAAATGTGGTCCACAAGCTCAAACATAACAGACCATACCGCCTGTGAGTAGACTCATTGGACCATGCTGCCCAAGGCCTACGCTGCATATTCGAGGAACCATACCGCCCTTTTCGAATAGCTATAATCTACGGATCATACCACCCGTAGTAACCAATGGGCCATACCGTCCACGGTTTAGTAACCAAGCCTAGGACCATACCGCCCTTAGGTTAACGAGCATAAATTTCTAGGACCATACCGCCCTTAGAATAATCAAACGCAAACTCCTTGAACCATACCGTTCATAGGATTTCTTAATGATGACCTCTAGAACCATACCGTTCCTAGAGTTACTCTATCAACCACGTGCAATCATACAAGACAAGCACACATCAATCAAATCCAACCATCAATAAAAACAAGTTATGAGCGTAACTCAACCAATCATACTCAACAAGGTTCCAACATGAGGTTGCATAGCCAACACATTTAACCGGCACGTTTCAAGACTCAAAACCAAGAGTTACCCATCACATGAGGACACATACCCTTAACGTAATACTTAAACCACCCAAAAAACTACTCAAACATCCTTAGCATACTTACCTAAGACCAACCAAGCCAAAACACACAAGCTGTAAACCAAAAACAGAAATAAGGACACCACATCAAGACCCAGGGGAAGACCACCCGTCGCGAGGTGCGACGAGGCTCGCGGGTCGCGACTGGCAGCATCGCGAGTCGCGACGAGGCTCGCGAGTCGCGAGTAGCCTTCTGCCGTGGCTTGCGAGCTTCGTTCGCTCACCCACGCAAGCTCCTCCAAGGCTCGCTCCAGCCATCATCGCCTACTCCAGCCTCCCTTACACCCACACTCACACCAAACACCCTCGTATCATCCACGACTCACCAACAACAACAACAATAATAACATACTCCAACAACAACAACAATGACAAAAACTACAACAAACCTCAACACCAACAACAACGACAATGACAACAACAACCAACCCCCAACACCAACAACAACGTAATCACAACAACAACCAACCCCAAACACCAACAACTCTCTAACACCAACAATAACGACAATAACAAATCATCAACAAAACAACAACAATAACAACATGGAACTTTAACCATACAATCTTCTAAGTTCTTCCTAACATGATACTACGTTCTCTAACGCATTTCTAACAACCTAAGTTCAATATTTATACTCTACCGAACTAGAAAAACGCTAGTTACCTTTTCCTTGAATGTTGAAAACTCTTATTTTGCACTGCTCTGTTCCGACTATGATTCGCGGCGATCAAAAGCTCGGAATCCAAATCGCTCCGATCAAAGTAAATAACAAGATGTCATGAATGTTCTGTCCAAACTTGAAGACTATCCAACGGTTAGATCTCCGGCTACGGTTATTTTCGTAAAGGTGCGACAGGGAACAAAACCGGATGACTCATCTGATTGCAACGCAAACTTCGGTCGCGTCTTCCCATTTCTTCAAAAACGAATTATACCACGAGCAAGATCTTTCCGAGTAGATAGATTTTGACTACTCACACGCTCAATTCGAATAAGAAACAAAGGAGATCGATATGATGCAAAGAAAATGGGTGTGCAGAAATGGACGAAAACCGAGAAGAGAAAAGAACTCTTTCTCTTCTTCTCTAATGGTTGGACGAGAATGGGGTGTGAAATGGAGTCACAAAGACCAAGGGTTGCTAATTTTATTTTCAGAAAAATGAAGGTGAAAAGGTGATGATTAAAAGGCATTAAGAAAGGTAGATGAAGAGATGACCTTTGGTTATCGCAACGTTACAAGAGAATCAAATAAAAATCTGTCCAAACTCTTCATATAACATGGCTATATCAGAATTTTCGGACCTCCCTAAACAAATAACAAAATGTACGAAGGCTAACACTAGTACAATGTACATTTTCCGGCACTAAGTAAAACGTTCGAAAATAAAATGTATAAGTATATGTTTTTCCAAACTAAAAATTATTATTACCAACGTAATATAAATATACACATAATATACTATCACATTACACACTCGACACACGCAAAAGTACTACATTGTCCGTTTTATAAGAACAATGCAGACAACTACATAATACGATTAACACAATGCCACATAAATAAGACGCACATTATAACCTTTGCACAAAGTCAATTAAAATAATGTAGGTGTAAATATATATATATATATATATATATATATTATATATATATATATATATATATATATATATACTTTTCGGAAATAATTTAATAGAAATATAATTTATCACATCAGATAATAATAATTAACACGCGAAAATTTCAGAGAAATTTCGGGGTGTTACATTATATGCCACCTTCTGATGGGGTATAAATAACCTCGGTGGCTTTGCCTTCTGTTATGATGTCTGGCATTATATGCCACTTTCTGATGGGGGATGAATATCCTCGGTGGCTTTGCCTTCTGTTATGATGTCTAGCATTATATGCCACCTTCTGATGTGGGATGAATATCCTCGGTTGCTTTGCCTTCTGTTATGATGTCTGGCATTATATGCCACCTTCTGATGGGGGATGAATATCCTCGGTGGCTTTGCCATTTGTTATGATGTTTGGCATTATATGCCACCTTCTGATGGCCTGGGGGATTAATATCCTCGGTGGCTTTGCCTTATGTTATGATGTCTGACATTATACACCGAGTAAGCTAGGAAGGTCTTCCGCTACTAATCCTTGTAATTAATTAACCTAATAGTGATGCTTAAAAGTCGGGGTGTTACAGAGTGGTATCAGAGCAAAGGCTCTGAGGACCATTAGTGAAACTCGGGTTTTCATGCCAGCGAGTTTTTAGGAAATAGGAAACTTAAAATGAGAAATAGGATATAAAAAGAAATAAAAGAATTAGGTTATACAGTTATAAAATGGGTTTAAGAAGGAGATTTATATGATTATGAAAATGGTAAATGAAATGAGCGTGAGTGCTAGGAACATGACGGGAATTTATATATTTACTCTATGATGCTTGTGCATGAACATGTGATGATTCTAATACAATTAATGTATTAGAGATGGCTTCAAGTGAAAGTGATCCCACTAATGGCGCAAACGAGAACCATGAGCCTGATGTTTCACTAGATGAAATAAGGGCAAGACTTGACGTTTTACGAAATGACCCCGTATTCGGAGATGCCATGGGAGACGTTGCGAACGATAACCGAATGGATTTGATGAGGCTCGTGATGATGGAACTACTGCATGGGAATCGACAAAAGGCCAAGACGGAGCAAGAAGAATGCTCAAATACGTTTAAAAGATTCTCTGCGCATAATCCACCAACTTATGACGGCAAGCCAGACCCCACCGAATTCGAAGAATGGCTTAACAGCATGGAGAAGTTATTTGATGCCATTCAGTGCCCTGAAAAATGGAAAGTAAACTTCGCGGTATTTTATTTGAAAGGGCAAGCTGATCTTTGGTGGAAAACCGCCAAGGGCCTGCAAAGTCAACCTGGGTTTGGATGGGAGAAACTGAAGGAGGTTATGAGAAACCAATTCTACCCTCAATCCCTGCAGCTCCAGATGGAATCTGAGTTCATTCAGTTGAAGCAAAGGAACATGTTTGTCCTGGAATATGATGTTAAGTTTAACGAGCTTGCTCGATTTGCTCCCGACCTGGTAACCACCGATCGTTGGAGAATGAATTGTTTTGAAAGTGGTTTGAACTTGGAACTTCAAGAAAAGGTTGTTGCACACATGAGCCAGTCCTACCAAGAATTGTATGATATAGCTATCAATGTCGAGCGAAAAATGAAGCTTCGAAAAGAAGTATACGAAAATGGCAAAAGAAAAGAAAAACCCCAGGATGGCCGATCAATCAACGAATCCAACAAGAGGCTGAACATAGGATTCTCAGAGAACAATCGTTATCAAAGATGGCCTCTCCAATGTAGTAAGTGTGGTAAGCAAGGACATTCGGTAAAAGACTGTCGACAAGGGACAGGTCAATGTTTTCGATGTGGTAAGCGAGACCATTTGGTCTCGAAACCAAAGCGCGAACCACTACGATGCTAGACGAACTCAAGGAAGCGGACACATTTCCGGTTTATAAGGGCGACACAAGTAACACCAACGTTAACAGAAACCCTGCACGAGAATCTTCACAAGCTGGAAGAGTATACGTGATGCAATCAACTGAAGCTGATAAACATGAAAATAACGACAACGAAACCTTCTCTACTGCCGATGCTTAAATCATTATGCGCAAATTGACGAACACATCTTATATGACGCTATTGCTAATCGGTATAATGCTAATCGGTATAGTTTTAAGACACGTTTATGTGTTAACAATCTAAATAAAATATGAAATCATTTCCGCGAAATGTTGTACTTATTTTTCTCAAGTTTCGAGGACGAAACTTTTTCTAAGGGGGTAAGGATGTAATATCCCGAAAATTGTAAACTTGCTTAAATTAAATAATAATAATTAGTGGCTAAAATTTTTCTTTAATAATAAGTTATGTTAGATGATTTCATTAGTTAAAGTAAGAAAATAAATAAATCACAAATTAAATACTAAACAAATTGATGGCATAAAAAGGAAAAGAAAAAGAGAAAAGAAAAGGAAAAATAAAATAAAAGAAAAATAAAAATAAAAATAATGAAACAATGAAATAGTAAGTTATTTCTCCATAATTCCATCTCAGTTTTTTTCACAAACAAAAACCCACCCATGGATTTCTTCCTCACAAAAGATCCAATAAAGGATTATAAACTCAATATGGATTTTCTTGCACAACAAAAATCCAACTTCAAATAAAAATTCATTTCTCAACCAAAATCACCCAATAATCCATTTTTGTAATTCAATTTCATCAATTCAATCTGGGCACAATTGGAGCACAACCATGGCTATAAATAGCCATGTTTACTTCCCTCAAACCACCACCATTCCATTGTCTTCGTCGGAAAACCGCCACCCAAACCACCCTCAAATTCCTCTGTTTTTCGCAATTCTCTCTCTCTCCTCTGTTTTCGTTCAGCCACCGCAGCACCACCACCCTCCGTCGACGACCTCCTGTGCGTCACCCACCGCGACGCCGACCCAGCCCGTATGCCCTTCTCCGTCGCCCGCATCCCCTCTCCCTCGTCCTCATCTCTCTCTCTCTCTCTCTCTCTCTCTCTCTCTCTCTCTCTCTCTCTCTCTCTCTCTCTCTGTGTTTTTTTCTCTCTCTCTCCTCGTGCTCCGACGAACCCAAGCCCAGCGTCGCCGGAGTTCCGCGCCTTCCGCCGCTGCTGTCGGAGCCCAACCCATTGCCAGCCTTCCTTCTTTGCTCTGTCTCTGGTTACTCGAATAAGCAGAGGTAATGGAATTACCTTTGCTTCCTTCTATTTTATGTACTTAAGCCCAAGTATATACCATGGTAGATTGTTTTTATTGTGGGCTTAGAGTTATGATATTTGGGCTGATTTTAAAAATCAGTAAATAAAATTGATTAAGTAAGATGGCTTAATAGTTACTTGGATTAATCTTTGATGATTTCTTTTACTAGTAACTAAAATATAATAAAAGACGACTCACTACATATTATATAATACTTGTGATTTGATAATTATATATATATTTATATATATAACCCTTACAATTTGATTATTATGAGACTAGATTATGACTAATAAATGATAAAATGACGATGTAGTATTTGATAACCTTAATATAATTATAATATATCAATTAAAGAGTAATAGTAAATAAGTATAGTTTACTTGTTAAATTTATATATATAATAACGTAGCAGACACTTATGTATAGAGTTCAAATTTCAAGAATTAAAGTGTTATATTACGAAGTTCATGATTACAAATTATTAATCTCGATTCATGAACCATAAGATTAATGACCACTGTTATAATTTATGAAATGACGAATAATATGTGTAAAGGGACCCTATGACTAATAGAATGAAGTATTGAATTAAAGGTTAACAAAACTAAAACGTTTTGAAATTATAAAATACGAAATGGTAATGGTAAGACGTCGTCCATAAATAATCAATTACGACTTAGACGCTAAGTTGTGAAGTGGAAAGGGCGCCTACGACTTATTATCAACCACCAAAGACGATAATATATAAAACTCCTACACACCTCCTAAAATGGACACATGATGGAAATGGATCAGTAAACTCATAATTCCGAATAAAATATTAATAAGTCTTTTATTAATTCCTGAATTGATTATTAGATTGAAAAGGGAGAGATATTACAAGCCTTCCCCTACGATCAAGTTGTTAAGCAGGATTCCAGGTAACGTCTACTGCTAACACCCGCACTCCCCTTCCAACTACGTTTTATGGTGATTTTATATAATGTTTATGCTATATTTTATATGGTGTGCGGGATATGAAATGTTTGGCTATGCAAATGATTTGATGACGTTATGAAATGACTTTAATATGATTTCTGAAAATCAATCAAAAGAATCGAAACATGATAAATGAAAGTGAAAGATGGTGAATGGCAGTACTATGTTCTCTGGGCCGTGCACGTGTCATTATGTTATCCGGCGGCAACACCACCTTCTGATGGGGGACAACGTCCTCGGTGGCACCCGCATTATAGCATTATATGCCACCTTCTGATGGGGGATAAATATCCTCGGTGGCTTTGCCTTCTGTTATGATGTCTAGCATTATATGCCACCTTCTGATGGGGGATGCATGAATATCCTCGGTGGCTTTGCCTTCTGTTATGATGTCTGGCATTATATGCCACCTTCTGATGGGGGATGAATATCCTCGGTGGCTTTGCCTTCTGTTATGATGTCTGACATTATATGCCACCTTCTGATGGAGGATGAATATCCTCGGTGGCTTTGTCTTATGTTATGATGTCTGGCATTATATGCCACCTTCTGATGGGGGATGAATATCCTTGGTGGCTTTGCCTTCTGTTATGATGTCTGGCATTATATGCCACCTTCTGATGGGGTATGAATATCCTCGGTGATGATGCAGGAGCATCTAGCTTAAACAATCAAGGTCTTCTTCTACATGATCAAAAGGAGAACATGGTGAAGGAGGTTCAATTTCTAAGCCTAACTAGCTCGGTTTATTCTAAAACCTTACTTAAGCAACTTGATTAGGCTAATCCTATGTTAATCTCTACTTAAGCAAGATTAGTAATACTTAATGACACCTTAAACATCATTATGTATTGTTAATCAAGTTTAGTAAGTGATTAGTGGCCTAAGTACATGCTTAAGTTATGTTAATCATGCTTTAAGAGCTAAGCTAGTTTAAGGTTATTTAGTTCGGTTCTTTAAGCTTTCTTTAGGAGTTGTTTTGCTGCATTTTTGGTGCCACCTCCTACTGAATTGAAGCCCTTGGGAAGAGTATAAGCCCACATGAAGATCACATGGGCAAGGGAGGCCATCTCCAATGAAAGAAGAAGACTTCAAGGCAAGGTATCCTCCTGCCCAGCTCCAGCGTCCAGCCTGCCTTCTCTTTGAAGCTTTTGGGCAATCATCATTTGAGCTGCAAATTGGACAAGCTTTTGAGGAGTAATAGTTTAATATGTTTACTTTAGTATCCTATTGGTAGTTTTACTGTTTTGTAGCTTCCAATAGAAATCTAAGCTAGTTTGTAGAAGGTGTGCTGAGCAGAATGTAATTGTTGTTTCATGTTTTTTATTAGCTTAGTTGGCATAGCTAGGGAAGTCCAAATCAGCCGAAATTTGGACACAATGTAAACAAATATGTTAGCTTTGCTATCCTTTTGGAATTAAGTCATTTGAATGAAAATTGAGAGTTTTATGCTCAAAACACTAAGCTGTGTGCTTATTGTCTTTCCGGTCAGTTTCGACCATTATCAAATCTTTGCTTAATTCTTTCACTTAAACGTTGATTTAGTGAATGAAACTCAAAGTAGATGCAAGTTAGAAGCTTATTGTTATAACTTGATCTTAGATTGGTGGTATTTGGTTAGTGAAAGTGGTGGTTGTTCAATCTAATTGAACCGGTTTGTAACAAACTTTTATGTTCTCTTTCTTTTGTTCTTGTTTCTTCTTTGAATGCTCTTGAATGCTTAATCAATATGTATCATTTGGTATCAGAGCTGTAGGTTGATTAAGAGCATTCTAATTCATCCCTTAAACACATTAAACACACAAACAAAACCCAAACACAATCCCCCCCAAAACCGAACCAATTCTAACCAAACACACTTCTTTTCTTCTTTCTAGCCTAACTTTCATTGAGGTTGAATCAATCATGAGTGGAGGTGAAGAAAATCAGTTTAGAAGGGATGAACTTGAGTGAAGCAAGGTTGGTAGGAGTGGAGAATCAAATACCACTTGAGTGAACAAATGGCTAATTTGATGACTGTTGTTAGAGAGGGTTTAGAGGACCTTTAAGGAGAGAAAATGTGGAGGATGAAGGTGTAGCTTATGATAGTAGTGAGGAGGTTCTTTCTGAATCTTCAAGAACTAGGAGAAAACCACAAAAGAAAGATGATTTTAGAGACATTAAGTTAGAAGTTCCTGAGTTTGATGGAAACCTTAATCCAGATGCTTATTTGGAGTGGGTTTCAAGGTGTGATCGAATCTTTGAACTTAAGGAGTATGATGATGTAAATCTTTCAAAGTTGCTGTAGCTAACTAAAGGGGTATGCATCCCTTTGGTGGGAAATGTTGATTAGCTAGAACTAGAAAACAAAAGCCTAAAATCAAGAGTTGGAGTAAGCTAAAAAAGAAAATGAGGGAGAAGTTTTTACCATCTACTTACACCCTTGATTTGTATAACAATTGGCCGAAATTTCTCAAGACCATAAGGGGGTAGAACATTACATCCATGAGTTTGAAAAGTTGTTAATGAAATTAGATGTACAAGAAAGAGAAGAGCAAACAATGTCTAGATTTCTAGGAGGGTTAGAAAAAGACATTAGGAGGAAGGTGGAGTTACATCCTTATTCTACCTTAGATGAACTCTTTAAGTTAGCTCTTAAAGTTGAAAAACACATTAAGGAGAAGAAGAAGAAACCTTTTGTGAAGGGAACTACCTATCTCAGGGAGTTTCTAATGTTAACACACCATACACATCTCCTTACACCCCTAAAATGATGGTTGAAAGTAGTTGATAAAGGGAAGAAAGTAGTGGATGAAACCTCAAAAAAATCTGATGTAAGTGCTTTAAGTGTCATGGTTATGGTCATTATCAAGCTCAATGTCCTAATAAAAGAGTAATGACTTTAATTGACATTAAAAACATTGAAGAATCACTTGAACATGAAGGAACCAAAGAGGAGCTTAGAAGAGGAGGCCGAAAGTGAAGAGTTTGGAGGTTGGAGAGGTGACTCAAGGTGATCATTTAAGCCTTGTTTTAAGAAGAGTTCTTCATGCCAAAGAAGCTGAATTGGTTCCTTCTCAAAGGGATCAAATCTTTCAAACCAAATGCTTGATTGGAGGGAAGATATGTTCGATGATCATTGATGGAGGGAGCTGCACTAATGTGCCTCATCTTCTATGGTGGACAAGCTCAATCATGCTACTTTCTCACATCCAAAACCATATAAGCTTCATTGGCTTAATGATGGCAATTGTGTGGAGGTAACAAAACAAGCTTTAATTAGCTTTTCTTTTGGTGATTCTTATAAAGATGAAGTTTTATGTGATGTATTACCTATGGATGCATGTCATGTACTCTTAGGTAGACCTTGGCAATCTGATAAAGAAGCCTTACATAATGGTAGGACTAATACATACACTTTCATGCATAATAAGAAGAAAATTGTGCTTAGTCCTAGTCCATGGCCGAATCATCTTAAACCAAAAACAACCCACCTAAAACACAAAACAAAAAAAACCTTAATCCTTTCTAAACCACAACTTGACAAAGCTGTAGAAAAGGGGAAGGTTATGGATGAAAATGATGAGAATTTTGATGAGTGCACGAAATGGTTAAGCCTTTAGTGAAGGATTTGGTGATGTCTTTCCTATTGATCTTCCATGTGGTTTGACAAATGCTCTAGTACTTTCATGAGACTTATGCACGAGGTACTCAGGCTCTTCATTGGTATCTTTGTTATTGTTTATTTTGGTGATATTCTTGTGTATAGTCAAAGTGAACAGGAACATTTAGTGTGGTTACATCTAAGGAAGAAGAACAAGCTAATGCCACGAAGTGATGGTCCTTTCAAAGTGCTAGAGAAGATCAACAACAATGCATACAAGATAGAATTGCCAGATGAAAGGGGAAACATCTCTGCTACATTTAATATTGGTGATTTAGCTCCATATCTTGCAGAAGATTTTGAATTACAAGAAGACCTTTTCGAACCTGAGGAGAATGATGCAGGAGCATCTAGCTTAAACAATCAAGGTCTTCTTCTACATGATCAAAAGGAGAACATGGTGAAGAGGTTCAATTTCTAAGCCTAACTAGCTCGGTTTATTCTAAAACCTTACTTAAGCAACTTGATTAGGCTAATCCTATGTTAATCTCTACTTAAGCAAGATTAGTAATACTTAATGACACCTTAACATCATTATGTATTGTTAATCAAGTTTAGTAAGTGATTAGTAGCCTAATTACATACTTAAGATATGTTAATCATGCTTTAAGAGCTAAGCTAGTTTAAGGTTATTTAGTTCGGTTCTTTAAGCTTTCTTTAGGAGTTGTTTTGCTGCATTTTTGGTGCCACCTCCTACTGAATTGAAGCCCTTGGGAAGAGTATAAGCCCACATGAAGATCACATGGGCAAGGGAGGCCATATCCAATGAAAGAAGAAGACTTCAAGGCAAGGTATGCCTCCTGCCCAGCTCCAGCGTCCAGCCTGCCTTCTCTTTGAAGCTTTTGGGCAATCATCATTTGAGCTGCAAATTGGACAAGCTTTTGAGGAGTAATAGTTTAATATGTTTACTTTAGTATCCTATTGGTAGTTTTACTGTTTTGTAGCTTCCAATAGAAATCTAAGCTAGTTTGTAGAAGGTGTGCTGAGCAGAATGTAATTGTTGTTTCATGCTTTTTATTAGCTTAGTTGGCATAGCTAGGGAAGTCCAAATCAGCCGAAATTTGGACACAATGTAAACAAATATGTTAGATTTGCTATCCTTTTGGAATTAAGTCATTTGAATGAAAATTGAGAGTTTTATGCTCAAAACACTAAGCTGTGTGCTTATTGTCTTTCCGGTCAGTTTCGACCATTATCAAATCTTTGCTTAATTCTTTCACTTAAACGTTGATTTAGTGAATGAAACTCAAAGTAGATGCAAGTTAGAAGCTTATTGTTATAACTTGATCTTAGATTGGTGGTATTTGGTTAGTGAAAGTGGTGGTTGTTCAATCTAATTGAACCGGTTTGTAACAAACTTTTATGTTCTCTTTCTTTGTTCTTGTTTCTCTCTTTGAATGCTCTTGAATGCTTAATCAATATGTATCAGGTTTGCCTTCTGTTATGATGTTTGGCATTATATGCCACCTTCTGATGGGGGATTAATATCCTCGGTGGCTTTGCCTTCTGTTATGATGTCTGACATTATATGCCACCTTCTGATGGGGGATGAATATCCTCGGTGGCTTTGCCTTCTGTTATGATTATGGCATTATATGCCACCTTCTGATGGGGGATGAATATCCTCGGTGGATATGCCTTCTCTGTCTTCGCCAAAGTAACCAAAGAAAGTTTTCTGATAATGAAATGTGACAATGGAGATAATATGAACAGAAATGACTTTTAAATTCCTGATTTGAAGTATATGTTTATGAAATGGTTTTACTATATTCTCTTCTCCCTGTTTGCAAATAAAATGAATTGAAATGAATTTACGTTGTTAGAGTAGTATGTTACTAAGCCTCGACTCATGACGTTTTGTTTTTCTGTTTTAGGTATGCATACGAAGATGGGATGACGTAGCAATGAGGATTAAATTACTTTAATTCATGCGACTATGACGGTTATGTAATCCAAGTTTATGATAACTAGATTACGTAGCATCAACTATGCTTAAGCTATTTATATATATTTCTAGAACTACTACCACTATTATAAAGGTTTAGTGACGTGAAAGAATGTTGCCTTGTACTTTCCTGTGTGGAGAGTACGGCAGTGACGCACCGACTAAGCTAGGAAGGTTTTCCGCTGCTAATCCTTGTAATTAATTAACCTAATAGTGATGCTTAAAAGTCGGGGCGTTACACCAATTCACCATCTTCATGCCGCATCCCCACGTTCCACCTGTAATAGGGTTTTTTTTTTTTAAAAAGGAGGTGTTGCCACTGCCATGGAAGTCCCACCTCTGATATAGGCATCCATGGCAGGCGCTCCACCACAAGTGGAGGCGCATGACATGGACGCCTACATCGTTGGTGATGCGTCCACAGGCGTCCATGGCAAGCACCTATATTTTTTTCTTTATGAAACACCACATGCGCCTGTCGCGGACGTCCCACCACCGTTATAGCCGTCTTTGGTAGGCACCTCAACCTGTGGTGGAGCGCCTGTCATAAACGCCTACGCCGGAGGTGGGGCGTCAATGGCAGACGCCACCCTTTTTTTTTTTAGAAAATGAATCGGTGAGAATGAGGAGAGAGAGAAAAGGAGGGTGAAAATGGAAATCTTAGGCATCGGTGGTGGTGGCGACGATCTTGGTAGTGCGACTACATTGGTTCTTGTGATGGTAGTGCCGGTGTCTCCGGTCGTGGTGGTGATGGTACGAAAGAGAAAGGGGGAAGGAAAAAGAGAAGAAATAGAAGTACAAATATATTGTATTTAAGACGTAACTCGAAAATAATAGGACATCATCTAACAAAATCGAAACATTATTATAGACAAGATCAATGACACTAAGTCTTACTTAAAAAAAAAAGTAGTGCATATCATAACATAGTGGGACCATTTTAATCCCCACAATCCACATAGATACAAAGATTACCACCCTAATCCACAAACAAATTATTGGTACTTACTACTATGACAATCTCTTAGCTAGTGAGACATGTTTGCCATTCTTTTTGATTCCTTCCTTTGTCATTCTCTCTCTCTCTCTCTCTCTCTCTCTCTCTCTCACCTCCATTTAAACTTTTTCAACCAGAACTTCTCTACCTTTATCACGAGTTCTCCCTGAAAATGGCTGAAACCAAAAAAAACAAAAAAGCAACCCCCAAAATCAAAAGCCCTAACACTCTGATTCATTCTCTATAGGAATCAATTAAAGCCACTTCCACCTTTCTTTTGTCGGTGCACCAAACTCAACTTTCTCTCTCCTCTTCCTCGCTTCCGGCGTGATTCAAGAAACTTTCTGAATCGCCCACATTATGATGGATCATAGCTATTTATTGTCTTCATTGTCACTTAGATGCGATAAACCTAGATTTGATTATATTCGGTTGCGATTTTTTCCGTGATTTAGGTCGATGTTTCATGGAGTTTAGCTGAAATTTAACTCGTTAGATTTAGGGTTATATAATGGAGGACATTGGATTGGTTCAGCAAGGTTGGAAATGGCTGCAATCGCAGAAGAAGGCGTGTTCAGTTGCGAAAACAACGGCTAGTTGTATGAGAGATCGGGTTTGGGGAGCCATTGATAGGCATTGGCCAATGCTTTGCAATGGTTGCAAGAAATCATGGGGATTTGTGGTTATGCTCTTGGTTTATTGGAAGGATAGCTTTTTTACGGGTTTTCAATCGTTATTTGGTCTTCAATCGGCGGCGTTGCTGGTTATTATGTGGAGTTGTTTTTTGAGCTTGACCTCCATTTCTTGTTTAGTTTATGTCTTGATTAGCATGGTAAGTTTTGGATTTTATTTCTTTGTCATCTTAATGTGAAATGTTCAAGATTACTATAATTGGTAAGCCTAATTATAGTAATTGCTATTAATGTTTTTTTATTTCATAGAACAATTTAACCTGGGAGAGGGGGACTGTAGATTTGTAGTATTCATCATGTGACTCAGTTCGATAACAGTTGGTTTGGAGGGCTGCCCTGTTAATAGCACCTATGCTCATAGCAATGGGCAATATTGTTGATTCAATATTCGACATTATTGAATATACAATCGTACTCGTTTATGAATATGAACATGTTCATATGGGTTATGAACTGAGGCTTCTCTGGTTTATTATGCCAGTTTTTCTATGGGAACTTATGGTTATTTTGCGTTGTCCCTTTTACTGATGTAGGGACTTTTTTTTGTAGAAATAGTGTGGGAATGTTCTGGTTGCTTGAATGATGAATCTTTGGTGGTTTGTTAGAGTTGCCTTGAATAGGTTTCTTTAGGTAAGTGGCTGGTGTGAAAACCTAAAGTGTGAATGTTACAAACTCGCTTAAACTTTATTCATGGTGGTAGGTCAATTGTTGCTTGGTAGACTCTGTTCACACTTTAGAATTATGTACCCGGTACAATTTGTTTCTAGTCAAATACGCGTACCCATGTCCTAAAATGTCGAAATCTTGCCATTTTCCATCCCCGTAATTTGAACCCTTACCTATATCCTTCTTTGTGCAACTTAGATGGCAAGCTCCACATTAGTCATTCATGGAAAAATATTTGATATTAAATAATGTACGATGACATAAGCTATCAGGTCATTAAATTTCATAGTGGTGCATCAGTTTTACCGCATCATGTACAATAGAATTCATGGAACTTTATGAGTAAAAAGGCGTTTTACTTGAAAAGTGTAGAAATTCATCAAATGTCCAGTTCCATGGCACCTTGATTGGTCCTCCGTGCATATTGCTTATCTTCCTTGCCAAGTACTACGGGATTGACACATAATTTAGGATGATTTCTCTTTACCTTATGTTTCCCAGACTTCTCTCAATATATTTAAATTTTGTTTGAACTTATTGGAACTTATTTGAACTTATATGAATTTGTTGAAGCTTATTTTATAAAGTGTTTGAACTTGTTGGAAGTTATTAGACACTAAATTTTTTTATAAGGGGAAGAGAATGCACCCTTAATGATAAGAATTATCATCTGCTCTAAAGTAGCAAGGGAATATATCACTTTATGCTCTGCATTTTGTCCCCTATTTCTTCTACTTTGTTCTCAATTTCCTCTATCATCACTCATCAGTATACAAGTACCTTGCTCACTCCTTTCTTTCATCTATGCAATTTCCATGAGATTTCCAAATTTAGAATGGACGTAAGTTTTCCCTTGCTTTGATGCTTTGTCGATGTGATCTTATAAGGAGGAAAGACAGGTGGTAAAATGTTTATCTCAGGAAAGGTATCAACTCTGTCGTATCAAATGTATGAATAAATTAACTTTTAGAAACAACATCAATCAAGAAAGTTAACTGTGAACAGAAGTCCTGGGAATGCCGGATGTCAATTTTGTTGGTAGTGGACTCAGGTTTTGCCTTTCTTTAAAGCAGAACTTCCATCATGATAGGTTAACTAAATTAAACAAGGCCTACAGTCATTTGAATGACTATGAGACTTATGGATGTCATGCCATCTATGTTACTGAAGTCATCATTGCCGCTGAACATTTTTATCAATTATACCGAATAATATCTGTTTAGTGGTTACTGTTACTGCATTTTGATTATTTGTGCAGGTCATATAATTATTTGCTTCTCGTTGGGCCTCTCATTTTAGATACTATTAGGATTATTAGTTCATGGTCCAAACCTGGATGTTTCAGAGTTATGTTGGAATGGAGTTATTACACATACGGCCAATACTAGATTCTGGGTGACTTGGGTTGTTGAGATACTGATTAGCCAATTTTACTGGAAGTCATTTGCCATCAACTTGTAACCTTTGAGTTTTTTTTGTACTTTCTTGTGGTTCATATTGATGTAATGGGAATACTTATGCTATTATCTTTCCTATTGTAGCCTTATGAAATAATTTGCATCCTTGCTACTCCTTTGTAGTAGATGAGACTGCCTGTGGTTATGTCGTATTATATGGAGGTAGTATGCTGTTTGAAACTCAGTAGTCTCAGCAATACTTTTTTGTTATGTAATGCTGTCTGTTGGCAATCTAGACTTGAACTGACCAATTCTTTTGTGTGGTAAGACTCCTGAGTCTTGCTACCAATTAAGACGGTGACTTGATGCACTTGAATTTGTGGATGAATTTTTACAGGCAGTTGCTGGAGTTGCTGTTCAATACTTGGGCTATACTCCTGGGATTTTTATTGTAGGGCTGTTTGCTATCTTAATTTTGTGGATGTATGCTAACTTCTGGATCACTGGAATATTGTTCGTAGTTGGAGGTAAAGCTTGTATATATACCTGCTAGTTTATCATTGTGGAAAGAATTGGATGGATAGATCTTCGTTTATCTTTCTTCTTACATTTATAAATTAATATGCTTGCTAATTTGCTTTTTCATTTGCTCTACTTGTAGCAATTTAACAATTTATTTAGTGGAAGCTGATAGTTGGTTATTTTGACAGAGTATGTGTCAAAATATACTCTGTCGGTATAAAAGGTCATTTAGTTGCTCAACTTTTAGAACTGTGCAGTAAATGATGAGAAGTTTTTCTAGTTTTTGCTCAGTTTCTAACCTACTTGATTTACCCAATCTTTGTGACTGGAACAAACATGGAGCAAAAATATGCAATCTGTCATTATCATGAAGGAAATAATGATTCTTGGGAACTTTAGGACCCTATTGTGCTGCCGTAAATGAGATATACATAGAATCCGGTACTATTGACGGCCTCCTTTTTTTCCATACGCATGCTAATTGCTAATAAGTCCTTTCAACTTATAACAATAAGCTGTAGTGAAATGATGACAATGACAATAGTAATAGTAATATCGAGCTTAATTTATGTTAATTATTATAATTATATTAATGTTGAACTTACCAAATATTATAATAGTTACTACTACATGAAATTTCATTTGCTGAATGCTGCTCGTTCTATTTTTGGTTATTGAAAAGATTGTATTTCTATTAATCATGTTGCTATGAGACTTTTTATTCATAATTTTTTGTGTTTGATTTTTATCTTGCTACTTTCCTGATGGTTTCAATAATTACATACTCTGTTTATTATTCATTTTAATCACTATTAAGCATTCTTTTCTGATTTTTGTGCTTATAATGTTTTTCCCGTGTTGCCTTTTCACTTATATTTTCTTAATTACAGAAATTTCATTGTGAGCAGATTCATACTTTCCTTAATACTGTATCTTTCTTCCTTAAATTTCAACATGAGCATATTGATTGCTTCCTTAATACTAACATAACATGATTGTTTATATGTGTGTTCACTAGGGTCTTCTTCATCTTGATTATGAGTATAATAGCTCTACATTTTTCATACATAATTTCCTTACTGGTTCTAACTTGTAAAATCATAGTAATGAATGGAGTCCATAGTAGTGACAAATTACAATTATAATGTTACCACCACTTGAATGATAATTGTTATTATTGATCATGTTTTACTTCTTCTCATTCACATTGTTTTTAAAACAACCATTTAAATTTTTTTCAACATGTAAGTGTGGTACCTTGGCTCAACTACAATAAGCCTATGTTCAGTTCAACTTAGTTTTTCTTATTTTAGACCAAAGTTATTTCAGATTAGTTAAGATAAGTTCAAATACGTTAAGATAAGTTAAGTTATAAGTTCCAAGAAGTTCTAACGCCTTATTAATTCAACTTCAATAAGTTTAGATAAGTTCAAATAATTTAAGAGAAGCTAAGATAAATTCAGAGTTCAGATTTTTTTTTTTTTGAGAGGTAAGAAAGAATAGACTGCACTCAAAACAATTTACAACCTAGAGCCTCAAAAGCTGGAAGAGAACAACCCTTCTAGGAAGGCCTCTTCTTCCCAGCAGCTCAGCAACAAACTAGGCTAACAGGCTAGCCTGAAGAAACTATACAGCAAACCAAACTATAATGCATATAACCAAGCAAGATCTATAGCTTTCACTTTCTTTCCATGAATCTGTACAATTTGATTTCTAACTGTATACTGTATAAGAGAAACCATTGTGTCAATATCTGGAGTTTTCCCCTCACATAGAGCTGCATTCCTACACTTCCAGATGAGATAGCAAGTGGCAGCAAAGTATGTCTTCCTCCTGAAGATGCTATTTTTGCAATTCCTCAGAACCCATTATATCAGTCTATGCACATTATGCACAGGTCTCTGTAGGCCAAGCCACCTCATGATCTTGAGCATACAGTCAGCACTGATAGAGCACTCAAAAAATAAATGGGTGTGAGTTTCCTCCCTACCTCACAGAGGCAACAATCAGTGGTAGTTGAGACACCCTAAGTAGCCAGTCTACTTCTTGTAGGAAGCTTCTGCTTCATCATCAACCATAGAATGAATCCATGTTTAGGAATAGAGTGTCTATTCCACACCTGAACTCCATAGCCACTTAGGGTTTTCAGGGCAAAGAGCAGTATAAATCTGGATGATACTATATTAGGCATCATTAGACTCAATAATGTTCAGATTAGTTTTGATTAGTCATAATGAGTTGGAATAAAACGGACCCGAAGTTTACAATTTAAGTTTGGTCCAGCAGAATGAAGTTAAGTTTAGCAGAATTGGAGAAACAGAGCCTATAATAAGTTGGATTTGAGCATTTGCCAATTGGTTGTTGAAAGAAAGCTGCAACTGCAGAGGGTAATATGGCAGTGACACATGCATTTAGATTTTCTTGTTATGATGTGTTATTGAATGCTCTTTGATGATTGCCATATAGTTTCCCTTCATTTATACAGTTTCAGTCTCTTCGAGAAATACTACCGAACGGCTGAACCTTAAAGGCTTTTGAATTTGAAGCTGATTTGACTAAAAGATATCTTAGTCTCTGTCCAGTATAACAGCATTAGTGGTATTTTTACTGCCATTACCAAAACATGCCACAAATTCTTGATTTAGTTAATAATGATAATTTGGTAAAATATGTTTCCAACATGGTCTACTGTTTTCTAAAGAAAGGTTTTAACTATAGCTGCATGAAAGAGAATCTTGGCAAGCCCCCTTTTAACGTAGTTCGCATTTTTTAAGTTTTAACAGAGCTAATGTATCAACAGTAGAAGGTAGGAAAAGTAGGTTGTTAACCAGAGTATGTTGTTCATAATCTGGTTTAATAATTTTTTTCTCGTGCTATCTCCTCCTCCCTTTGGGTTGCTCCCCTGCCCTTTCTCCTATCTCAATTTTGTGTATCTTCTATCATCTCTGTGGGAAGTCTATATTTTAATTTGCATTGGTCTAATCAGTATTATTTATGTAGCTACATTCATTATAAATGGATATATACCATATATATCCTGCTTCCTGTTCCTTTCCCATGAAGCTAGTCCTTTGGAATATGATGTAGCTAAAATAACTTACTATGAATTCTTCTGTTGAAATTCTGTAGTATCATTAAATTTTCTCCCTGAAGGTTGGATTGAGAACCTTTGCATTGATTTATTTTCCTAGGAATTAGGATGTGATTTTTGTTGCCCCATTAAACTTTTTCTAGATCTGCTTCTTTGAACTAAACTTCTGTTCCTAGTAAATAAATACAGTTACTAAAAACCATGCTCAAGATCGGAAACACAGCCAATGTATGACTTTAACAGTAAATTCTATTTGTGGAGAATAGCAATAATGTAATACTTTATTGTTTAACATCTTTTTTTTTTTTTTTTTGTTGCTAACTTTGCTGTGCATTTTTATTTTGTGAACAGAATTTAACCCTTTTTGAAAAAAAACTTTTATGATGCAGGTTATTTGTTTTCCCTAAATCATGCACGATTGGTGGTCCTGATGGCATTGCTGTATTCTATATATTGTGTGAAAGTACGAATAGGATTGGCTGGCCCTTTCCTTGCAATTAACCTAGCCTTCTTGTCAAATGATGCTTTTAATTATCTGTTGCAATGGTGTGATACTCTAAATGAGAGTACGCGTTTCGAGGAGCACAAAGGATCAGAAGCATTTACAGAGGATAACTTTTCTGGAGAATGTGAATTTTCAATTCCATCTGATGAATCTGAAGAGCAGTCTGCGACTACTTCAGCTGGAAAAACAGCCAGTAAAACATCTAGTAGAACAACTTCTAATACTACAGCGGTTCTGAAAAATCAGAAAGAAGTTTCTCCTAGTCAGGTGGTCAAAGAAGACAGATGTTCATCAATTGAAATGAAAAGGATACTCAGCAGTGCTGATCACTATGAAGCATTGGGATTTTCGCGCCACAAGAAGATTGATGCTGTAATTTTGAAAAAGGAATATAGGAAAAAGGTAAATCTAAAGCTATTTTGTTTTTTAATCTACAATTAACCTTTTCTCTCTGTAAAACTTTTCCTATGTGGGATATTAGATAAATATATATATTGACATTTGTCGAACTGCAATCTTATAGATTTATAAGTTGCCAGAGTTTTTCTGCTGGGAAATGAGCTCTTATTAATTGATGAATCTTCTGTTGCATCAATAGTGCAGAAAAGATGTATCTACTAGAAACGGTAGTATTGTTTGCCACTTTTTTCCATGGCATGTCATCTTCTGTGCATCTCCTCATGCAGCACATTTGCTTTCTGTACTGTTGCTTGGAAATTCGGAGGATTTTCTGGAAGTATGTGTTTGTTTGATGTTTCCACGCAAGGTTGATTGTTGGCTGACATCTATAAAATAATTTTTTCTTTCACTTCACCGTTTTTTTTTCAACTGCTTCTCATAACAAGGTGGGCCAGTATTTCTTTTGAGCTTGTAGTCTCCGTTATGCCTACTCATTCTCTCTGTTGTGCAGGCCATGCTTGTGCATCCTGATAAAAATATGGGAAGTCCGCAAGCGAGTGAATCATTCAAGAAGCTTCAGTGTGCTTATGAGGTAAGTATTATGGTTCTCTTGCTAGATTAAGCTTCTGAATTCAGTCCATTTGTTTTACTTAGATGCCATTACAAGCCACATATTACTCGAAGCTGTCTTGACTGGCAAGAGGAAATCGTCTTTGTTTGTATCCAAGTCCTTGCAATTGATCTCATTACAAATTGTAGGTATTAGCGGATTCTACCAAGAGAAGAGATTATGATGAACAACTGAGGAAGGAGGAATATAAGAACATCTCCCAAAAGTCTCCTAGCACTTCAAATCAGGTAAGTTGGATTAGTTGCTGCGAAATAAGAGTTTTCATAATCTGTTAAAAAAATATCTGCTGCATATTATGGCCACTATACTCTTAACTGTGTGATTTGTTCAACAAAATTTAGTTTGTTTCAGAAAAGATAAGCTAGTATGATTCATAATTACAATAAGTTAAGTTCAAATAAGTGAAATTCAGTTGAACACACCTTGATTCTTTGATCATGCTCCATGTCAATCTATTGTTTTTCCTCTCCATAAAAAAGGGAAAGGCATGCTTAGTGGAAATTTATTGGCAATACAAGCATCACAGTTTAGAAAGAAACTAAGTTTGCATTTTGTGGGATTTGGTTTGTGGTGGAAGGAAACTTTTGAGAACTCATTAAGCTTTCATAGATAATGTTTTCTGCCAGTCGACTCATGTAATTGGACATAACAACCTTCCTTCCTAATTCAGTTACACTCTCCTATTAACTATATCAGTCATGGATTAGTTTCCCTGATCTTTGACTTTGTTGCCCACATATTTTATGTGCACCATGGCAATATACGTGACCAAGCCGAGTCCCTTTGGTACTTCTCCTCTTCCTTGTTTATGTGAACCTGTGATACGTTTTGATATCTAACCATTCTAGTCATGTAATTGGCGCAACAGCCTTCATTCCTGTCAGTAACACTTTCCTTTTGCTACTGGCTTTTGCACTATCAGCTCTGGATTAGTTTCCCTGATCGCCGACTTTGTGGCCACGTATTCTATGTGAGCATGGCAATACGTGTGTCCAAACTGAATCCCTTTTATTCTTATCCTCTTCCTTGTTTATTTAAAGAATCAGGAACTCATTGATGGAAACGCTAATTTGCAATTTTATATGCAACTATATGATGTGATTGAAAATCATGCTTTGTCCCTTGAATTTGTGGTTCCTTTGTGTCTTATTCCTCTGTGATCTTTTTTAAAGGGCTTCAATCATAACCTAAGGTGGATGTTACTACTCAGTGGCTTTTATTAAACTCTCACCATCCAATTTATATTGCTTGCATAGTCATTTCTTACCTCTAGAAAAAACCATCAGGCTGTCACATCTCATGAAACTGTGGCCTACTCAGGAAGCACGTGAATTTTTCACAGAGGAATCAAGGCGGATACAATGCACAAAATGTGGCAATTCACACATATGGGTTTGTACTAATCGGTCTAAGGCCAAGGCAAGATGGTGTCAGGTGCGCCTGTGTATATCTGTGCTTGTGTATCTTCTCTCTAGCATACTTGAGGAGATGGAGTTGTATCTGCCACAATCTATCTCTAATTTATTAACTGTTTTCATCACAGGATTGCTGTCAATATCATCAAGCTAAGGATGGAGATGGTTGGGTTGAATACAAAGGATCTTTGGTTTTTAGTGGACCTCAAAAGGTATGTTTGACCTCAAATAACCATAAATATCTGTCCAAATTAGAAATATGCTTGCGTTCCTTGGTGATTCTCCGTATAGCATCTTTCGTAATGGATTGTTTCATTGACTAAGCTGATCTCATGCTCTCCTTAATAATGAACGAAAGTTTGATGTCCACTGGCCCCACATCTCAGATAATTGCAAAAGTTAGTTTGGAATTCTAAATGGATTGCGTTGGCTTAATATTTCCATCAGAGATTTCCATAATATTTCCTTTGAGATAGTCTTGAGCTAACATTTGATTCCCCTTTGAAATAGCAAAATGAAGCTTGAAAGCTGCTTCTCTTCACAACTCACATACACATGATCTTGGAGGTGCTCCACCTCTAATGCAAACTGTGTTCTTCTTTGAGTTTCAGTTAGTATACAATGCATTGTACTGCTGCCTATATTTCCGCCAAAGTGCTTGACAAAGAGTTATAGTAGAGTAAATTGAACTATAGCTACTCTGTTGTGGCGAATTGAGCTAAACCAAGGAAGGACTTAACTTTAAATTTAAATGAACAAAAATAGTGTTAGGTCGATGTATTAATTCCAGGAATCGCTTCACCTTTTCCGTTCTATCTATTCTTTAGTAAGCTTTTGATAATCTGCTGAATCGCTTCACCTTCTCCGTTCTTTCTATTTTTAATAAGCTTATCATAATCTGCTGTCGTGGCATTACTAATGTTATGTGACTTCTGAATCCACTATGGAACTAACTAAAACTAAATAATTAATGACTGAAGGAGGCTAGACATCCCATCCTAAAGCCTTAACCAACTATAGTACTGAATTCTTATATATGGTCCTCCTCAGATTGGCTTATGCCTAACCCAATCGGCTACCAGCAATGGCCAAATTGCAATAATCTTCTACTGTTGCATTATAAATGTTATGTGACTACTGACTTCAGTATGGTAATAAGCCAAATTACATAATTAACGACTGAAGGAGTTCGTCCCTTCTTCTAAGTCCCTTAACCATCTATAGTACTGAATTTTTATTAATGATCCTAATCCTATGGGCTTATGCTTAACGCAATTTGCATCTAGCAATAGCCAAAATGCCTGGTGTAGAAACCCATGACAGAACTTAGCAGATACTGCAAAGTTTTTCTGTCCGATATAGAAATTGCCATTGAGCAATTGTTGATGAAGTCTAACTGAACACGCCATCAATGAACCAGAGGGGTCATCAACTGATCTCGATTTAAGAAGCTCACCATTTATTTAAGTATATAGTTGGATTCATCAATATTTGTTTTTTTCTTGTTGATTCAGAAAAAAGGTTTCTCATTTCTACTTCTCTACTGTCAGGATAAGTAGGTGGCTGAAGTTTCTCATTAGAAGACTGAATTCTGTTAATGAACATTACTACTAGGGTATTCAGTAGCTTGTGAGGTTTATGGGAATCATTGTCTATGTGAAAACTAGGTTTGGGACCAATGAATAAAGGAAAGACGTGAGAATATAATGATATAAACCTTGTGGCCATAATGGTGGTGGTATTAGCGGGGTACTAATACAATATGTGCAGTTATCAACTTAAGTCTAATAGGAGGTGATGAAAGATGAAATTCTGTTTGGTACAGGCTCATCCGCTCATCCACTTCTTCAAAATATAGTTGTAGAGCATGTGGTTTGGATGATGTTGTGTTCATCTATTTAAACTATACTGCAGTTTGTTATTAATCTTGCACCACAACAAATGCTTTGAACCTTAAATGTCTATTATATCTTGAAACTGAGATTCTTGGTGTGTTAGTTGTTGGATAACCAGGTTATTGCTTCATACGTTCCCACCTTACATGAAGCTAATCTTTGACATTTTACTAGCTTTTCCTTCATTTGCTATGACCAATCATGTTACTGCTTGTAATGATTTTGTTGGAAATTAGCTATCTACTTTTATTTGCAAATTACAATTATGCATATCTATAGCGTTTGTATATTTGGTCAGTGAATATTGCCATCATTTGCTAATACTATCTCCTTTTCATAATATTTGCAACACTTTTCAAATTGCGGATTCTGAGGCAATTTTTCTTAGTATACAATCAGATGGGAAGGGGTATGTAATTAGACTAATTAATAATATTTCAATCACCACCCTACTACCGCCAGCCGCCACCATCTTGCCACCGCCACCACCAGAGCCATCCAAACCACCTCGCCAACATCACCGCCACAACCACCCTGCAAACATCACCGCCACAACCACCCTGCCAAAACCACCACCACAACCATCCCATCACCACCATTAGAACCACCACCACACCTACCCCGCCAACACCCACCACCACAACCACCACGCCAACACCACCACCACAACCACAACCACAACGACCCCGCCAACACCATCAGAACCACAAAAATTCAAAAAAAGAAAACGGATCTTCATCTTCTAACGAAGTATATGAGCAAATTAAAAAAAAACAGATCTAATCTAACCAAATTATAGAAAGATCTAACCACATTACAGATCTAACCAAAAATAGATCAAAGACAAAGGAAGAAGGAGATCGAAGGAGCAAGAAAGAAGGAGAACGAAAGAGAGAGAAAGAAGGAGAAAGGTCTCGTTCGTCTTCGCAGTGGTGCTTAGATCTGTTCGGCTTCGTTTTCGCAGCGGACTTCGCAATGGTGGTGGTTTTGTTCGACTTCGTAACGGTCGTAGTGGTGGTGGAAGCAGGCTCGACTTCGCAGCGTGAGGGAGGAGAGAGAGTGGCGTGAGGGAGGAGAGAGTGGCGTCGAGGGTCTGAGGGAGGAGAGAGAGTGGCATCGAGGGTATGAGGGAGGAGAGAGAGTGGCATCGAGGGTATGAGGGAGGAGAGAGAGTGGAGGTGGTGGAGAATGGGTTGGGTTTTTGTGGTGGGGGTGGGGGTGGTGGGGTGAAAGAATGTTGGTGTGTGGAAGATGATGGAGTAGTTAGAGGAATGATTAGGTAGTTTAATTGTTTTAGATTAGGGGAAAGTAAGGGTATTTAAGTAATTTCAGCTTCCTAAACTTACTAAAAAAGGAAAGAAAAAAAGTGTTGCAAATATTTTGAAACATCCCGAAATAGAAAGTGTTGCAAATATTATGAAACGGATGAAGTAACTTCAATTACACATTGTATTGTTTTGTTTTGCACAATGTAGCTATGAAATTTCATCTGGTTGGTGTTGGATATATATGTTGCTAACTGTACACTTTATGGTGTGTCTGCTGCCAGATAGAAATTCCACGTGCCTTTGTGTGTGCTGAAAGTAAGATATTTGATGTGTCAGAATGGGCCATCTGTCAGGTATTATTACTCACTTTGTTCATGAAGCTTGCATTGCATTTTGTCCAGGTTAAGAATAATCAGCGCTCTCTAAGTCAATAACGGCGAATCTGCTCATGCAACTGATTAATCTATTTTATATGAATCATCTTTAAGGCTGGTCTAGGCATCTAGCACACTGGACATAGTAGTATTCGTCTATTATTGTAGAGGATGCGATGATTTAGTTACATCCGTATGAGTACTATATGTCTACTATCCATTTTCCAATGTTCTAATAATAGCATACCCCTCCCCCTGCCCAAGTTTAAGTTTTGGTCATTACCATTACGTAAGTAGTCTAAGCTATTGCATAGGGTTGATATTTGTAGAGGATACAATTATGGTTGTATAGTTGAAATTGACCAGCATATTCAGTTTTGAGGTAAGTGAGAATGCGATGCTCTATCTATGTCCCACATTGGAAATTTAGTATGATTGAAACTCTTGAGAAGCCTTCTAGATTTTGGCAAGATCTCATTAGGATGCTGGTTAATTTGTATGCAGGCCATTATAGAGGATACCACTCTTTCGTTTACTCAAGATTAGTTTCTTTCCCCTTCATAGTGAACCTTTTACCTTAGGTAAGCAAAAAGTTTGGTGGATACACTTGGTGAGCAAACTGTCAATTGGTTTAGTTGTGGATCAATGACATTCAGAATTGGCAAAAATGAGTTGGGCAATTGCTTTCTTTAACAACTTCATGAAGTTACTCAAATGTTAGTGTCCTTTTGGATTTCCTCTCTTTCATTTCCTCTCCCTCATCCCCTGCCTCTAACAGAAGTGAGAAACTGTGGGGTTAATTTGGTTGTATCATGACTCTTTACCATCTCAATTGCCTTATTCCATAGTATGTAGGAGTCTTGCTGATTGTAATCTCAGAAGTCATACCCGACATATTGTATTGCATGTGGCTGTAAAGTAAACTCGATTGACGTGGTCAGTCTCTAACCAGATAAAACTGCTTACAGGGGATGGCTTGTAGACCCAATACCCATCGTCCAAGTTTCCATGTAAACATGGTTGGTTTGGAGAAGACAACTCGCTCAAATTCGAGCAGATTTCCTTGGGGATTGGATGCAGAAATGATGGATGAAGATGAAGAAGAGTTTGAGTTGTGGCTTCAACAGGCTCTAGCCTCCGGTCTCTTTTGTGAGACTTCAAAGCGACGAAAGACCTGGAGTCCATTCAAACTAAACCAAAAAAAGAAGCAATGGCGGAGATCATCTTCTGGATTGACTTAAAACAAGAACTGATTGTGATGGTTATTTGTGGTTACCAGCTCGTTAATCAATGAAATGATTGGTTATCGATTTTGGCAATTTGTCACAAGGCATTGGCTGTGCCTTAGCCTCAGCAACATATTATGAGAAGAGGATGGCTTTGGTTGGGGGGTAGTGTTGTACCAAGAAAGTGAAAAATGAGTCCCGGTATCAGTTTGACCCTTCCAACATTGTAAATATGGATGCAATTCTATGCAGCTTTGCTTTTCCTTGCCGAGATTAGCTTGGTTGCGTTGCGGATGGTCGATGATAACCCCATGAGAGCAGTATGCGTGGTTCGCCAATGCTGCACAATGTGCCCGCTGTACATTATTGAAATTGTAAAAGATGATGTATTAGTGTTGTAATAAAAAAAAAGGAAGAACAAGACGAAGTTTTCTTCAAAAAGAACATAAAATTATCATAGTAGGCAGTCTAATTTTAACAAATTGAAGCCTATATTTTCTTAATAAGCTGATTCCAGCCACTCTAACCTAACAATATCCTTAGGCATTTTGCATCAACCTAGTTGTTCCTTTTAATTTTCTTCTTTTGTTTACCCTTGAAACTCGAACTATAACATACAATTAAAAAAAATAAATAGGTAGTCTCATTGAATGAGTTAAGCTATTCACTAAATGACTTAAACTAGCCAGTAAATGAATTACTCTCTCCGTCCCAAAATATAGTTCCCATTTCCATTTTGGGTGCTCCAAAATATAGTTCCCATTTTCATATTTAGTTTCACATTTTTTCGTAATTTGTCTAGAAAAACCGTGTCTCATCATTTATTTGCTTCTTGAAATTTGTTTTTTCCTTTGTTTATTCAACCAAAATGTTACAATTAATGCTCTTTTACCAATTATTCTCCATTCTCTCTCCTAAAATCATCTTTTCCCATACAACATTTATTTAAATAAACAAAAAATCTTTACTATCTCTCTTAGATCCTACTTACATAAATTATCGTGAAAAAAGGGAAATGGGAACTATATTTTGGGACGGAGGGAGTATATTATAATTATTGAATGTATTAAATTGGTCACTATATTTAGAAAAATGGACTGTTTTTTTTTTCTTGATATTAGATTTGGGTAGTTGCTTAATTTTAAATTAAAAGTAGGTAGTTTTTTACCAGATTGATTGTAGAAAGAAAGATAATGAGATTTTTATTTTCCGATCTGCTATCTCACATCCTTTCAATTGCTCTATCTTTTCTAGAGGTTATTTCTTAATCTTTCATCTTCTTAACAAACCTTGATGTTTTAGAGTGTGGTTACTTCGACGTTTCGGCTGCTAAATTGTTTTGATCTTAACCCTTGGGTAATGGGTACTAATTTGATTTGATCTGAACCCTTGAATTTGAATAATTTTTGCATTTATTTGTTTGACCATAATTGAAATAAATTAGAAATAAATCAAGGGATGGAGAAAAGGGGGAAGGGTTGAGAATTTTTTGTTGTAAGACTTTTTTTTCCAAAAAAAAGTAACTAGTAAACTAATTGAGATGGTAAGTGGTGTAAACTTAATTACTTAATATCGAAAATCTATTATATTGATTAAGAGATTTTAGCCACAAGTTTTTGTATCCAATGTAAAATGATCCATTGGTAAGACCATCTGACTTGTGTGGATTTGGTTCACAGTAAAATTAGTGTGCACCATGCTCACGCGCGTGAATCGGGATACATATTACTATTATACATAGAGACCCACTATATTACAAACATATAAATTATATAAGAGAGAAATACACTATATCACAAACAAATAAACTATATCACAAAGAAACACTATCACAAATAAACACTATAGCTCTTGCCAAAAGAAACACTGGAGCACAGAGAAACACACTATATCACATACAAATACACTATATTGAAACTGACAATATTATCTTAGTCTTCTATAACAAGTTCAATTGTACAATCAATTATAATACATAGAAATAACTATGTCAGAATCAGATACACCATATCATAAACAAATACTTCCTCCGTTTCTAAATAAGTGCAACACTTCTTGTTTTCACGTTTGCCAATGAAATCTGCTCAATTGAACTTGACAATATAATCGAAACTGACAATATAATCCTAATTTTTTATAACAGGTTCAATTGTACAATCAACTATATCACAAAAACTGAAAAACAGAGTAAGGACTTGAAAAAAGGAAAAATGAAGCAATTATGAGAGATAAACTGAAAAGGCAAGAATCTAGGTAGAAAGAAAGACAAAAAACTAGAAA
Source organism: Beta vulgaris subsp. vulgaris (assembly GCF_026745355.1). Lineage (NCBI taxonomy): Eukaryota > Viridiplantae > Streptophyta > Magnoliopsida > Caryophyllales > Amaranthaceae > Beta > Beta vulgaris. The sequence continues at coordinate 23,565,203 of NC_079205.1, read as the reverse complement.
TTGTAATCATTACACCCTAAATAACTTCTATTATGTGCATACTAATTAGTGTGCAACGGGTTCATATGAGTTTTTTTTATTTGTAAGATGTACAATAGTTGTAAAAATCATTTTTGTAACTCAATTCAAAGAGTCCGTGGAGGAATTGAGATTGAAGAAATCATGTTGAAGCAAATTAAAATCGTAATTACATCAGTTCATGAATTGTTGTCAAGTGCTTGTGAACGTTGTACTTGTGCGTCTGCGAGTCATTTTGTACAAAGCCAAACTAGAGGATTGAGGGTGTTAAAATATCATCTGGGTAAGGCTCTTCTTTTCTGCACTAAATTGATATCATTCCAATTGTTTAGCGCTGTCTTCAAAGTAAATTTGCAAGCCTGGAGAGAGGGTTATCAGTTTCCTACAATTAGATTTGTTTCGGGGGTAAAAAAAATTAGGATATGATATTTAGGGAGTCGTCTAGGGCTGTGCCCCGTCCATTTCAAGCAAGCCTTGTTTGGACAACTATGATCCTGCAAAATAAGGAAACCTACCCCGGGGTACCCCCAGAACGTCCCTCCGACGCTCAAGTCAGTAAATAACTTTGTGGATGGAGAAAGTAGTGAGAGTTCTCAAGTGGCCGAGATTCGATACCTGAGTTATGGGGATGCGTTCCCTATTTATAGAGGGTTGTTTAAGATGTGAATTGTGACTTGTATTTCCAACATGGGTATTCTCGTCCCTTCTATGATTATGGGCCTAGCAAGGCTATGAGCTATTGTGTGAGGCTTAGTTCCCGGTAAGGGTATTTTCACCTTGTTATATGTTATTGGGCTCGCCATATTTTGGGCCCAAACATTAGCCCCACGCTCATTATGCGTTAGAAGACTACGAAGATCGTGTGTTGAGCGGAATTACATAGACTATTTTATCCGAAACAACTTTTACGCTCGACCAAGGGAGCGAGGGAGTAGCTTGACCAAGGTAGGAAGTGAGTAGCTCGACCAAGGGAGTGAGTGAGCAGCTCAATCAAGGGAGCGAGGGAGTAGCTCGAACAAGGGAGCGAGGTGAGTAGCTCGACCGAGGGAGGAAGTGAGTAGCTCGACCGAGGGAGGAAGTGAGTAGCTCGACCGAGGGAGGAAGTGAGTAGCTCGACCGAGGGAGGAAGTGAGTAGCTCGATCAAGGGAGCGAGGGAGTAGTTTGACCAAGGGAGCGAGTGAGTAGCTCGACCGAGAAAGGAAGTGAGTAGCGCGACCAAGGGAGGAAGTGAGTAGCGCGACCGAGGGAGAAAGTGAGTAGCTCGACCGAGGGAGGAAGTGAGTAGCGCGACCAAGGAAGCGAAGGAGTAGCTCGACCGAGGGAGGAAGTGAGTAGCTCGATCCAGGGAGCGAGGGAGTACCTCGACCAAGGGAGCGAGGGAGTACCTCGACCAAGGGAGCGAAGTGAGTAGCTCGACCGAGGGGGGAAGTGAGTAGCTCAACCAACGGAACGAGGGAGTAGCCCGACCGAGGGAGTAGCTCGACAAAGGGAGCGAGATGAGTAGCTTGACTGAGGGAGGAAGTGAGCAGCTCGACCAAGGGAGCGAGGGAGTAGCTCGATCGAGGGAGTAGTTCGACCAAGGGAGCGATGTGACTAGATCGACCGAGGGAGGAAATGAGTAGCTGGACCAATGGAGCGAGGTAAGTAGCTGGACCAAGGGAGCGAGGTGAGTAGCTCGACCGAGGGAGGAAGTGAGTAACTCGACCAAGGGAGCGAGGGAGTAGCTCGACCGAGGGAGTAACTCGACCAAGGGAGCGAGTGAGTAGCTCGACCGAGGGAGGAAGTGAGCTAGCTCGACTGAGGGAGAAAGTGAGTAGCTCGAGCTCACTTACGATTGAAGGTTTTCTGTTTGTATAGCTCGAAGCTCGAAAACTACCGTACTCAAATTTTCGGGCTAGGCTACGCTAGCTGCAGTAGTGAGATGGAGTAGAGTACCTTTACCCTAATGATATCGTGCCGGTAAACATTATTTGTAAATGTTTGGTTGGTTGAGGAGCTGATGCATATAAGGAGCATCAAGTACGAAAACATAGGTCACTATATGCAAGACAGTGCCAACCACTGTGCGAAAGTCCTAGTAGTTTAATTAATTTTAATTGCTTTAATTTAAGTATTTAAGTGATAAAGGAATCCTATTATATTTAGGAGTCTAATTCCTTGTCATTTAGTCTAATTAGAAGTCTTATTTTTATAATTATCTTTAAATAGGCGTGTGAATTAGAGATAAGTATTAGGTTGTTATTTATCTTTATCCTTTAAGATAAAGATAGGTAAGTTTGTTGGTTATTTTTGTTTATCCTTTAAGCTTTACTAGATAAGTTAGGAATCTTGTACTATATAAAGGCTTTTTCGTTCATTAATAAAATAAGTTTTGTTGAGTTTAAGAAAAGTGTTAAGCTTGTGCTTGCATAGAACTGAGAGTTCAAATACACAAACCGCGACTTTGTGTGATCTTGGAGCCGAGACTCACAAGAGAACCTCTTAAACTGCGATTTAAGAGCCTATCCCTTTTATTATTATTGTTGTTCGTCCATAAATTTATAAAAACACAAAAAGAGTTCGAACCGCCAACAAAAATCACATCAGGAGCCATTTAACTTTTTTAGTTCATTTTCTTTGTTGAGAACCTGATCATTATCCACCTTACTCTAGGAGTGACAAAGCGCGTTATGGAGACCGAGCAATTCGCCTATGTGACCCCCTTTTCAACCAATTAGCCCCACGCATAACTCCTAATGTGAGGCATTCTTTCACATTGAGTTATAGGCGAAGCCACTCTTTCAAGAGGTTGAGGGGTGCATATTAAATATTTGTAAGCTAAACCGCGGGCTAATGAGCCCAAGAGATTGAGGGAGGTACATGAAACCTCCTCGAGATGAATTCGTCCAAGGAGGTATATGAGACCTCCTTGAGGTGAGTAAAAGGCTGGTGAGGCCAAGGAACTCGAGGGATGGTACCTTCTCGAGATGAATTGGGGGCTGGTGAGCCCTATGTACCTCGAGGGGCGTCTTGGACCTCGTTCGATATGTCTCAGGGGCCAATGAGCCCATGTATCTCGAGGGGCGTTTTGGACCTCGCTCGAGATGTCTCAGGGGAAAATGATCCCCATGTATCTCGAGGGGCGTCTTGGACCTCACTCAAGATGTCTCAGGGGATAATGAGCCCCATGTATATCGAGGGGCGTCTTGGACCTCGCTCGAGATGTCTCAGGGGATAATGAGCCCCATCTATCTTGAGGGGCGTTTTGGACCTCGCTCGAGATGTCTCAGGGGCTAGTGAGGCCCATGTATCTCGAAGGGCCTTTTGGACCTCACTGTCTCAGGGGATAATGAGCCCCATGTATCTCGAGGGGCGTCTTGAACCTCGCTCGAGATAATATCAGGGGATCATGAACCCTATGTATCTCGAGGGGCATCTTGGACCGCGCTCGAGATGTCTTAGGGGATAATGAGCCCCATGTATCTCAAGGGGTGTCGTGACGTCATAGCACTTAACCGGCGTCGACTCCAGTAGTTGTGTGACTTTGGAGTATCCTTCACTTGATCTGGGTGAAGTGCCTAAGTGTAGGTCTTTATGCGGTGTAGTGAGCCCCGTGTATCTCGAGGGGTATCTTGGATGTCACTCGAGGTGTTTAGGGTGTGGTGAGCCCCGTGTACCCCGAGGGACATCTTGGACCTCGCTCGAGATTTTCAGGGTTTTGTGAACCCCGTGTACCACGAGGGGCGTCTTTTAACCTCGCTCGAGGTATTTAGGGTCTGGTGAGCCCCGTGTACCTCGAGGGGCATCTTAAACCTCGCCCAAGCTAATAAATCCAAGATTTCGAGGAGGGTCTAATTTCCTTTTTGGAAGGACTTTTGTACTTAGAATATATTCTTGAAATAGGATGAATACATGGTTCTTGAGCTTAGCGAGGAGCTGATGACTTGGGGGTCGAGGAGCTGTCATATCGGAGATCCTTACTCGACTCGAGCGGGGCCATCTCGAACTTTTATGAATGTTCGAAGGCTGTATGAGGACCTCTATGAACTACGTTGAGGGTGGACATACATGAGCGTTCGAAGGACCTTGATGAAAGGACCTTTGAGAACTATATTCAGGGTGGATATCCATGGGTGTTTGAAGGTCGTATGAGAGGACCTTTACGAACCATGGTCGTATGAGAGGACCTTCATGAGAGGGCCTCTTTGAACACACTTTTGCATGTTAGCTAACTTGATAGAGCGGCCGACTTCGGTCGTGTATGAACGACGTGAGTATACTCAGGTAGTTGTGACCATTTGTTTGACGATCCCCATGACGGCGCAAACTGTTTCGGGTAAAAAACTAGGATATGATATTTAGAGAGTCGTCTCGAGCTGTGCCCTCGTCCATTTCGAGCAAGCCTTGTTTTGTTAGCTATGATCCTGCAAGATAAGGAAACCTACCCCGGGAGGTGCCCTCGGAACGTCCCTCCGACGCTCAAGTGAGTAAATAACTTTATGGAGGGAGAAAGTAAATAGTGAAGTTCTCAAGCGGCCAAGATTCGATAGCTGAGTTATGGGGATGCGTTCACTGTTTATAGAGAGTTGTTTAAGATGTGATTTATGACTTGTATTATCAACAGGGGTATTCTTGTCCCTTCAATGATTATAGATCTAGCAAGGATATGGGCTATTGTGTGAGGCTTAGTTCCCGGTGAGGGTATTTTCACCTTGTCACGTGTTATTGGGCTCGCCATATTTTGGGCCCAAACAAGATTCAAGTTGGATAATATCCAAAGAGGAAGCAATAGAGTCATTGATTATTACTTTTTTGGGAAATTCTACCTAGTACACTATACTTTGGGCTTTTCTATATTGTAT